>NC_056733.1:960303384-960540884 GCF_019279795.1 Protopterus annectens | reverse complement strand
GCCGTGCACCCCACATTCAGGTTTAGTTGTATTTTCACTAGTGATTCATTTTACTGGAATACTGAAGTAATCTATCTTTTCCATTATGTAGGTTATATGCCTTCTATGTGGGAGTATGTGGGAGTCTGTGGGAGTATACTGCATGGCAAATTCACTTCCATTTTTTCATGTTAGTAACAGATTCAGTTCTCCTTTTTCAACAGTAAATGTATTAGAAACATTAAATGATAATTCAATACCTGCTGTTACTATGCCAACATTTACATTTAATGAAAACTTAGCCCCTACAGCAATGTTAGTCTCATTTTTAAATGTGAATGTCTATGTGGTACTGGTTTCATACTCTTTGGTTAAGGTGGTGGTGTAGGTTTTCTCATAATCTGTTCTATTAAGGACAACAAACCGATCAATCTTTTTGACAGATGAATTTCCCATCTTCAGTTTGTCTCATTGGCCCTAAAACTTGGACCGAACCACAAAAGGAGGGGGTATCGATATTCATCAAAGATACCCACACCTCCAGGTTGGTGGCAAAGCACGAAGCATTAGAGACTATCCATGTGCAACTAACAGTGGGTAAAACTGCCTTCCAGTTTATAGCCTGCTACAGACCACCCTCCCAAACCCAAGAACCCCACTCGGCCTTTCTGAGAACATTGGAAAATATGAAGGTCTCTCCAAACACCATTATATTGGGTGAGTTCAACTACCCAAACATAGACTGGGAGCATTACTCTAGCTCCAACACCCTAGCCCAAAGGTTCCTAGAATTTATAAACTCAAATGCTATGGAACAACTTGTTACCACTCCCACAAGAGGGGAAAACATACTGGACCTGATCATCACCAACATGGGGACTCTATGCTCCAGACCAGAAGTGTATCCCTCATTGGTAAGATCAGACCATAAACTAATCTCAGTGGATATTCACATCCTGACCCAGCCCCTGCCCAGAAAACCACAGTGAAAAACTTCTCTAAAGCAAATTTCACACTCCTCAAAACCGAGGTGGAATCCTTCAAAGCCCCCGGGCCTGTGGAAAATATGGCCCAGACCGCAGAATCCTTTATAAACGCATTCTATGAACACCTTCAGGAATGCATGGATCATGCGATCCCAAATAAAACCAAGACCCAATCCTCCGAAGGCAGACGTCCTGTCTGGTGGACCCCAGCCATAAACAAACTATATAATAGAAGGAGGAAGCTACTAAATGATAGAGCAAAATCCCAAAAAGGGAAGGCATCACTGATCAGTATTAGCAAAAAACTACGGGCACTCATAAAATTGTCTAAGGCCAGCTTCGAGAGAAAAATTGCACAGGACACTAAGGATAATCACAAGGCTTTCTTTAGTTATCTTAGGAACCTGGGTGGTAATTCCCAGATATGCTTAGAATTAGTCCAAAATGACAAAAAATACACTGAACCCACAGACATTGCCAACATCCTAGCTGACAGGTTCAGCGCAAACTCTCCCCCCCTCCCCACCAAAAGGGCAAATATCTATCCCAGCAGAGTGCTGTCCCCCTGACATCTCAGATGCTCAGGTAAGAGCCTCCCTCTCCAAAGCAAAAAACACAGCATCAATGGGACCAGACGGTGTCCCGGGCTGCATCCTACATGAACTCCAAGAAGAGCTAAACCCAAACATAAAACTACTGTTCAATCTCAGCCTTACTACAGGATATGTGCCCAAAGAGTGGCGTACAGCAACAGTGGTCCCTCTCCATAAAGGTGGTGCCTCAACGGATCCTGGAAACTATCACCCCATAAGCCTGACTAGCTTGGTCTGCAAAGCTATGGAAAGGATCATCATGGACCTCATAAATAAAGATATTGGGGACCTACAGACACTGGATCCTACCCAATTCGGCTTTCTTAAGGGCAGATCCTGCCTCTTAAACCTTGTTGATTTCTTTGAAACAGTCACCAAGGCCATTGATGAGGGGAAGGTGGTCCACACAGCCTACCTGGACCTTGCAAAAGCCTTCGATACAATACCCCACTCGGGCATTATAGATAAGCTCACCAGCTTAAATATAAACCCTTATGTCACTAGATGGATTGCAAACTGGCTCAAGGACAGAACCAACATGGTTAGAATTGCTGGAGCCATGTCAGACTCCAAACCAGTTACAAGTGGTGTCCCACAAGGCTCAGTCCTGGGACCTCTCTTGTTCGGTATATATTTCTCGGAGGTACAGGCCAACACAGAAGGACTGTGGCTGACCAAGTTCGCAGATGACTGCAAACTGGGTGCCATAATCAACACTCCAGCCGACACAAGCATCCTCCAAAAGGGCCTCATAGAAACAGACAACTGTTGCCAGAGCCATGGCTTCAAGCTAAATGCCAAAAAGTGTATAGTCATCCCCTTTGGCAAAAACAAAGTGCCCACAAATTACCACATAGGTGGTAATCCATTAAGTACAGAAGAAGTAATTAGGGACCTGGGGACACAAGTTGATAGCAATCTCTCATTTTACAACCACGTTGCCAAAGTGGTTAGAAAAACATTTTATATAGCCCACCTAATCATGAAGGGATTCACATCTAGATCAGGGGAGGTCATCGTGCCTCTTTACTCATCCCTCATCAGGCCCATAATTGAGTACAATGCCCCTTTTGGGATGTACCTTACCAGACACCTGCAATAACTGGAAAGACCCCAAAAGTACCTCACTAAGAGGATCAAAGGGCTCAAACAGATGCCATATGGTGCCCGGTTAAAGAAACTCTAGCTCTATTCAGTGGCATACTGTCTGTTCAGAGGCGATCTGTGCCTGACATATAAAGCCATGTCCAACCCGAATTTAATGGACATGCTGCACCTCAGAAAATCCAAATCCCATCGAGCTATGCACTCGAGAGACTTGAACCTCAGCACTGAAATAAATAGGACATGCTGGTGGGACAGATTCATAACCCAGATGCTCCTTTCACTCTGGAATAAAATTCCAGTCCAGGTTAGGCAGAGTCCCTCATTGACTCTCTTCAAGAGGAATCTTGATGAGTGGATGGGAGATCGTAGGTTTACCCCGGGTATCACTTCTGTGTCACTGTTAGACAGAGGCACAGTATACTAACCTCGAAAAAGGGCATAGCAAAATAAATTTAAAATGGGTGGCGAAAGCCAAATGCATTCTGGCTAGGCTTATAAATGCCCTAGAGCAGATAGCCTAGTATGAACCTATGAACCTATGAACCTATGAACTACTGCTTTTATTACAGGTGCGCTTGCTTTCAGGGGATAGAAGTGCAAGACTTTGTCATGAAATCCTCCAGTTCCATAATCTGGAGCTCTGTCTCCTGCCCTGGCCAGCCAAAACCAGTCTCTTCAATTCGGATGCTCATACAGTGCCCAGGCCAATCGCTGAACTATGTGAGAAGACTTAATGTCATTAAAGTCCCTTTTAGTAAGATCAGCTTTTGCTTTGACCTCTTTGCTTCTGCCCGTATAGTTTGGGTATTCATAAAGAGTGATTTTAGGGCATTCCAGTTTCTCAGTGATTAGTCTAAGATGTAATCAAGTCTTCATAGTCAATCAACAAATACTCACCTTCTTCAAATGCCTGGGCCCATCCTGTGTAATTAGGGTGTTCATAACTAACTCAGTGCTCTCCTATTACCCTTAAAGATGAAATGTAGTCATTGAAATTCTCCATTAGTAGGTTAGGGGATATTATCAGTAAATTCTCTGCTAAGCCCCTTGAAATCAGGATGCTTGTACATAAGGATCGTACTCATGGTGATCTCGGTTTAATTTCTCCAAGCCTTTGGGGTTTCTAGTACCATGATGGGAATGGGCCCAATTTCTAAGTAAAGTATGATTAAAGTTCATGAAATTAATATTGTTTCAGTCTTTGATGTTAGACAAAAGTGTTCTTCGCATCACCCACAATGTGCCCAGAACTGACTCTTTCTGCAGTTCATACAGAGTTACATTTATCGGTAGCATATTTAAATATTACTGTCAATTCTTTTTATGAGACCCATTGCTCCTACTACTGTTGGAACTGTCTGTGTATTCCTCTTTCACACTTAACTCATTTCTGCCTGCAAATCCTAGTATGTTATGATTTTGTGTCTCTCTGTCAGTAAGACACTGTAATCACTGGGTATAGCAATTTTAATGATAAAAGCTTTTTTTTCTTCTTTTCATGGACTATTTATCTGTTTTTCCTCATAGCTATTTTCTGAACTGTTGGTAATAGGTGATCCCAAATGATGTAAATTATGTAATTCTCTATAATGCTTTGTGACTGCCATTAGTGTATCCACCCAGCAACAAGATGTGTGACTGTTTCACAGATCCTGCATTTGTCTCTTTCTAGCATATGTTCAAAGGACTTTGTAAACCAATGTGTATGCAGTCTACTATCCTGTGCCACCAATGCTAACCTTTAATCTTTTGGTTTAAATTCACCTCTCCTTAACCATTCCTACCTCAAATCCTGATTTACATGAGGTTGTTTCTGTACTTGCTACAATATTTAAATATGCTGTTCCCACTTCATACCTTTTCATATGATCCTTCACCTTATATTCTTTCTTTTGTTTTTTAGCACATTCATTTGCTGCTTGATTTTTTTTCTACGTCTGGTTTGGTTTTCATTCCCACTTGATACCTATATGTTTCTGCTAATCTAAGATGGGAAGTCAGCTTAGACTTCTTCTCCATGTGTTTTAAAACTTTCACTATGTTTGAATTTGGTGAGGTCAACAGATATGTGTCCAGTCCCAGGATAGCTGATCTATACATGTCATCAATTTGAGGAGGCCCATACCTCCTTCAGAATGATGAATATCTGATCTTTGTATTTTTATATAATATTTTACTGATTTTTATATAATATTTTATAAGTACACTGTGGTGGTGCTGCTGCAGTAGCGTTGTTGCCTCACAGTAAGACATTGTCTGGTTCAATTCTCAGCTAGAGCGTCTTCTGTGTGGAGACATGCATGAATGGGCATACCTTCATTGAAGGTTGTGCATCAGGGCTGGCAACTCGGCACATAAAAATCTACTTCCAATCATTAGCGGACCGGATGCTGTGGCGACCCCTAACCGGGAAAAGCCGAAAGACACAACAGCAACAACATTTTATAAGTGTGAAGCATTTTCTTGTTTTCCTGGCCAACTGATCAAATACCTTTTGGGGCCAGTCAGTCACTCCACTACTGGAAGTTAGAACAGGAAGACCAAATTGGTTTATAGAGTAGACTTTATTCCTAGATGTTAGAGCTGTTTTTGATATTAGTTTAATTCTTCTAAAATATTCCTTACTGAGTTTAGTTCACATTTCTTCATGCTTTATTGTCAATCCTTCATCAATTCCCAAATATTTATACACTCCCTCCTGTTCAAGTTCTTTTATATCATGTTTCTGTCCCAGGCTGATATTTTCTTGGTGCTGCAGCTTTCCTGTGTTAAATGTTACTTCTTTTGCACATTTATTAAGACTAAATGACATTCTTATATCATCTGAGAAAGTTTTAACCACTTTCAGTTGTGCTTTCAGCTCATCATCTGATGAACTATACAGTTTTAAGTCATCCACAAAAGAAGACAAGAAGTCGTTACATTTGGTTGTTTACTGGGAGTTGAAACGTAATCATGACCTAGTCTGTTGTTTGTGGGTTAAGGGCAACATAAAAGGGCAGCAGAGACAGAGTCATCCTGGAATATCCGCCTTTGAATTTTTATACCTGGGATAATAATTTGTCCTTTATGATGGCTTAGCTGCCGAGTAGTTTGCCACTGTTTCATGGTCGCTGTAATGTTCTTGATCGATATAAGGTGCGTCATATGCATCTGCAATCACTCCTTTATCCATGAATGTGGCATGTTGTCAAATGCTTTTTTTGTAATCTGTTCATGCTATACACAGTCTTCCCCTTTTATAGTCTCTGTTATGGCTTTTTTAAGCAACAGATGTTCCTTTAGTCCATATGACTTCCTTTTCTTATATCTTTTTATTCTATTGCCATAAGTGAGTTCTTTTCTAAATGAATATAAACTCTATCTGCATCAATTCCAGTATATAGTTTCTACATTGTTGAAAGGCAAGTTATTGGTCTATAGTTTTTAGGATGGCTTGTAGGTTCACTCTTAAGGAGGAGTATCATTTTTCCTGTTGTTAATGAGACTGGTGCTTCTTTAAGATGCATATGCAGGTAGTTGTTAATCAGCCAAAAGTTAGGTACTGCACCTGGGCCAGGGAGTTTCTGGTTAGGAACCTTTCTTGGTTTTGTTTCAGTTTCTCTGACCATTACTTAATCCCTCTTTATGTAGTCTACACTTGAACATCTTACTGTTCCTTTTATTTTTTCTCTCCATTCAGCATCATTGCTATGTTCTAGATGGTCTTCATAAATATTTCTCCAGAATGGGTCTATTCCTTCTTTTTTATGCTGTTTCTATTCCTGTTGTTTTGTTTCTCAGTCCTCTATAAAGCCTTTTTTGGATAATCAGTGAATTGCCATTTTTATATTTTCCTTTGTGTTTCCTGGTATGTTCTACGTTTTTCTGCCAGTGGTGATACGTTTCGTTTACGATTTGCGATGTTGTTTGTCCGTTCTGATACTGCTCATTCTTTTATCACTTCTGTCTTTTAGGTATTTTTGTTGACCTGCCCCCCCACTTATGTGCTCTTCTAAGTGACACTTCTTGTTTTAACTGCTTTATAGTTTTCTCTATTCCGTGTTTCTGTGTTGGGATTTTATTTCTTCCCTCTCTTTCCCTTCTTGCTCTGCATTTTTGGGACAACTTTATCATTATTAATTTAGCTGCACAGTAATATATCCTATTTGTCCTGTTATAACACATGAGGCTCTGATAATAGTCTTATTTACTGTGTTCATCTGTTTTATCAGACTTCTAACATTTTGGGGCTTTTTACTTTCTGTAATTTATTTCTTTCATTGATATTAATATGTCCCTCCATTTCTATTAAATCAATCAATTCTTCCCTTAGGTCATTTTATTCTAAACTGAGAGCACATTCTTTCCTATCTGTTTCCTGTGGGCATTCTACAGAAAGTTCCAGAATATCTTCCTGTGACACTTCTTCAGCTGCATACAGTGTTATCTGTTGCTCCTTCATATGGGAACTCACTAGCCCATCACTCCGCAACACTGACTACATCAGCATTACAACTGTTTCCTGCTCCTTCGCTTGCTGTCTAACTCCATCTCAACTTTTGTACTGGTTTTCTACTGAAGACTCCAGAACACGTTCATGAAGCAAGTGATTCGATGCATCCTGTTCCACTTGTTTCTCCTTAATTTGGGAACTCATTGTTCCACCATGTTGTGACATCAGCTGAGTTGGATTTTCTATGCTAAATCCTTTGCTTTGAAGGTAATCCATAGCTTCATTTTCTGTTTCTTTAACTTCTCTGTTATTAATCTTCTTTTCGACTTTCCACCTTTGGTTTCTTATTTTTTGCATTGTGAAATTGTTCTTATCCAGGTGACTTTGCCTGTATTTCTGTTCAAGTATCTTTGGTACTGCTTTTTATATTGATTAGCTTTGCTTTCTCTTTTGCATAAATATTGCACCATAGCATTGGTGGTGCTGCGGTAGCATTGTCACCTCACAGTAAGACGTTGACCGGTTCGACTCTCAGCTAGAGCGTCTTCTGTGTGGAGACATGCGTGAATGGGCGTACCTTCGTTGAAGGTTGTGCGTTAGGGCTGGCAACTCAGCACGTAAAAATCAACTGCCAATCATTAGCGGACCAGAGTTCCGCTGTGGTGACCCCTAACTGGGAAAAGCTGAAAGACACAACAACATCAGATCTCTCTCTCTCTTTTTTTTTTTGCTATGTCCATTTGTCTTTTCTTCTTTATATGTTTGCACTTCTACTGTTGCTTCTATTTGGCCCAAAGTTTCTTCATCTATGTAATGTTTTGCTTGGATCTGTTCTATAAATGAATGCAAATTTGCATTTGAAGTTTTTGACAAGTTTTCTTGTGTAAGTATTTTTCTTTCCTCTAATTTCTCTCTTAATCTTTCTGGATATCTTCCATCTGGAAAACCTGCACTTCTTGCATGACAGTAACAATACATAATTTCTTCCTTAGTCTCAGTACTCCACCGTGTCATCTTTCCTTCTACAAGGGGGGACCTGGCATAACCCAATCGGAGGAATGTTTCCATATCTTGAGGATTCAAAAGTCCTACTTTTTTCCATTTCTAGCACTAGTGGGTATAGCAGGATTGGGCAGGTTTTATCCTATGACCTGTGCACCAGCTGTCTTTTTCATTTGTAAGCTACCTCTCTCCATGATATATGCTATATAAAATGCAGTCTATATATCAGTGTCATCCTGGTGAGATATTGTGAAAACAGGGTCCTCCACACCAAGGTCCTCACCAACACTTGAGGATCGCCAGTTTCCCTCAGTGATAAGAATCAAATGCTGCACTTTCTGTCTGTAGATAAACATGTCAGCCGTTGTGCCAATACCCAGCCTAGTTCCAGCTACTCTCTTCATCTCCTTTTCTTACCAGTTTCATCATCGCTCTGTTTGGATGTAGTGATCTGGCTCTGCTGATGTTTGCAAAGACTGGATTATAGAACCTGGCATTCTTCTTCTTCTTCTTCTTCTTCTTCTTTCGGCTGTTCCCGTTAGGGGTCGCCACAGTGGATCATCTGTTTCCCTTTCCTCCTGCCCTCTGCATCTTGCTCTGTCACACCAACCACCTGCATGTCCTCTCTCACCACATCCATAAACCTTATCTTAGGCCTTCCTCTTTTCCTGTTACCTGGCAGCTCCATCTTTAGCATCTTTTTCCCAATATACTCAGCATCCCTCCTCAGCACATGTCCAAACCAACATAATCTTGCCTCTCTGGCTTTGTCTCCAAACCTTCCAACCTGGGCTGACTGTCTAATATACTTATTACTAATCCTGTCCACCCTCGTCACACCCAGTGCAAATCTTAACATCTTTAATTCTGCCACATCCAGCTCGCACTCTGCCTTTTTGTCAATGCCACTGTCTCCAACCCGTATAACATAGCTGGTCTCACTACCCTCTTGTAGACCTTCCCTTTCACTCTTACAGGTACTCGTCTGTCACAAATCAGTCCTGACACTCTTCTCCACCCACTCCATCCTACCTGTACTCTCTTCTTCACCTCTCTTCCACACTCACCATTACTCTGAACTGTTGATCCCAAGTACTTAAACTCATTCACCTTCACCACCTCTACTCCCTGCTTTTTTACCTTTCCTCTGTCCTCCCTCTCATTCACACACATATATTCTGTCTTAGTCCTGCTGACCTTCATTCCTCTTCCACTAGAGCATATCCCCACCTCTCCAAGGTTTCTTCCACCTGTTCCCTACTCTCACTACAGGTCACAATGTCATCTGCAAACATCATAATCCACGGGGACTCCTGTCTGATCTCATCTGTCAACCTATCCATCACCATTGCAAATAAGAAAGGGCTCACAGCTGATCCTTGATGTAATCCCACCTCCACCTTAAACGCACCCATCACTCCCACCGCAGACCTCACCGCTGTCACACTACCCTCGTACATATCCTGTACCACTCTTACATACTTCTCTGACACTCCCGACTTCCTCATACAATACCACAACTCCTTTCTAGGCACCCTGTCATATGCTTTCTCTAAATCCACAAAGACACAATGCAACGCCTTCTGACCTTCTCTGTACTTCTCCATCAACACTCTCAGAGCATACATCACATCTGTAGTGCTCTTTCCTGGCATGAAACCATACTGCTGATCACTAGTCATCACCTCCCTTCTTAACATAGCTTCCACTACTCTTTCCCATAACTTCATGCTGTGACTGATCAGTTTACTCCCTCTGTAGTTACTATAGCTCTGCACATCATCCTTATTCTTAAACATCGGTACCAAAACACTTTTTCTCCATTCCTCAGGCATCCTCTCACTTTCCAAGATTTCATTAAACAATCTTGTTAAAAACTCCATTGCCATTTCACCTAAACACCTCCATGCTTCCACAGGTATGTCATCTGGACCAACAGCCTTTCCATTCTTCATCCTCTTCATAGCTATCCTTACTTCCTCCTTGCTAATCCACTACACTTTATGATTCATTATCCCCACATCATCCAACCTTCTCTCCCTCTCATTCTCTTCATTCATCAGCCCCTCAAAGTACTCTTTCCATCTGCTCAACACACTCTCCTTGCTTGTGAGTATGTTTCCCTCATTATCCTTTATCACCCTTACCTGCTGCACATCTTTACTAGCTCAGTCCCTCTGTCCAGCCAATCAGTACAGGTCCTTTTCTCCCTCCTTAGTGTCCAACCTTTTATACAATCCTTCATATGCCTTATCCTTAGCCTTCACCACCTTTCTCTTTACCATGCACCTCATCTCCTTATACTCTTGTCTACTTTTTTCATCTCCCTGACAATCCCACTTCTTCTTCACCAACCTCTTTCTCTGTATACTCTCCTGTACTTCCTCATTCCACCACCAGGTCTCCTTGTCCTCCTTCCTCTTTCCAGATGTCACACCAAGCACCTTTCTAGCCATCTCTCTTACTAGCTCTGCTGTAGTTACCCAGCTATTCGGTAACTCTTCACTGCCACCCAGTGCCTGTCTTAACTCTATCCTGAACATCACCTCACAATTACCCTTTTTCAGTTTCCACCATTTGATCCTTGGTGCTGCCCTCACACTCATCCTCCTGTTGTTGATCACCAATGTCATCCTACAAACCACCATCCTATGCTGCCTAACTACACTTTCCCCTGCCACCACTTTAAATTCTCCAATCTCCTGCAAATTTGCCATTCTACATAAGATATAATCCACATGTATGCATCTTCCTCCACTCTTGTATGCCACCCTATGCTCCTCCCTCTTGTTAAAATATGTATTCATCACAGCCATGTCCATCCTTTTCGCAAAATCCACTACCATCTGACTTTTTGCATTCCTTTGCTTAACACCATACCTACCCATCACTTCCTCATCCCCTCTGTTCCCTTCACCAACATGCCCATTGAAATCTGCTCCAATCACCAGTCTCTCACCCTTGGGTACAGTCATCACCACTTCATCCAACTCACTCCAAAATTTTTCTTTCTCATCCATTGCACACCCAACTTGTGGAGCATATGCACTAACAACATTCATCATTACACCATCAATTTCCAGCTTCATAAACATCACTCTATCCGACACTCTTTTCACCTCCAAAACACTCTTAGCATACTGTTCCTTCAGGATAATGCCTACACCATTTCATCTCTCATCCACACCATGATAAAACAATTTGAAACTGCCTCCGATACACCTAGTCTTGCTCCCCTTCCATCTGGTCTCTTGCACACACAATATACCAACCGTCCTTCGGTTCATCATATCGGCTAGCTCCCTCCTTATACCAGTCATACTGCCAACATTCAAAGTTCGACACTCACTATCACAGTCCTAGCCTTTACCTGCCTTCTGGCATGTCTTCCATCTCTTCTCCTCCTTCGGCCAACAGTAGCCCAATTTCCACCAGCACCCTGTTGGCCAACAGTACTGGTGGCGGTCATTGTTAACCCGGGCCTCGACTGATCCAGTATGAATTTCTGTACAGAACCTGGCATACCTTTCAATTTCTTAGCACAAGGGATATGTACAAAACCAAAGATAACAGGGCAAAGCCCCAAAAATTGGGACAAATTGTAAATGTTGTACTTATTTATTTATTGACATTTGTTTACCAGGGAAGCCTGACTGGGTAGGAGCCCATTTACAGCAGACGCACAGGTAGAACAGTTCCAAAGTATTACAAAACAGTTCAAGAATAATAATTACAGTTATTAAAAATAATACAAAAAAACAAATACAGTTTAAACTATTATATCAAATTAGACATAATATGAAAACAATGGTTGAGTAGAAACAAGTTGTTGGACAACAATTTAACAGTTAGAGAAATTTTAGCCCATTTATAGAAAAATCAATGGTAAGTTAATGTAATACGCAGGAATTTCAATACAAAGTGAGAGAAAAGCAGACGTGGTACATTTAGAGAGAAAGTCAGGGGATCGAAATTGATAGAAGTAAGGAAGTGAGTGAAGAAGGGAAAGTAAGGAGATGTATTAATAGGTATCCTGATGTTGAGTAAGACAGAGCCAGCTTTTAGGTAGAAGTCTTTCACAGCAGTTTTGAAGCTTGGGATGGATGGTATTGACCTGACAGGTAGAGATAAAAAGTCCCAGGCATTAGCAACATTGTACAAGTACAGACAATGCCCAGCAGATTTGATGGATTTGTAAACAGACAGAAGTTTTTTGTCAATGGATCTTAATTACCAACTTGGGACACAGTTGTATAGAATGTTACTTAGTGCTCGACAAGCACATGGATTCTGGATAATTTTGTAAGTGGGAAAAAGTTGTGTATATGCTAGTTGATGAGGAATTTCTTTCCAATTTAGGATTTTTGGTACTATGTAGTGATGAGGTCTGAAAGGGGTATTTGTTGAAATTTTAGCAAATTTTTTATAGCATTGCACAAATTTTGATTTTTGTGATGCCTGGAGGTTAGTAAAGATGGGAGCACCATAAAGAAGTGTGGGGAGGAGATAAGTAGTGCCAAGTGTAGCTTGTCATGCCTGGAGGTTAGCAAGGATGGGGCACCATAAAGAAGTGTGGGGAGAAGATAAGTAGTGCCAAGTGTAGCTTGTCATGCCTGGAGGTTAGCAAGGATGGAAGCAACATAAAGAAGTGTGGGGAGGAGATAAGTAGTGCCAAGTGTAGCTTGTCATGCCTGGAGGTTAGCAAGGATGGGAGCACCATAACGAAGTGTGGGGAGGAGATAAGTAGTGCCAAGTGTAGCTTGTCATGCCTGGAGGTTAGCAAGGATGGAAGCAACATAAAGAAGTGTGAGGAAGAGATAAGTAGTACCAAGTGTAGCTTGTCAGGCCTGGAGGTTAGCAAGGATGGGAGCACCATAAAGAAGTGTGGGGGGAGATAAGTGGTGCCAAGTGTAGCTTGTCATGCCTGGAGGTTAGTAAGGATGGGAGCACCATAAAGAAGTGTGAGGAGGAGATAAGTGGTGCCAAGTGTAGCTTGTCATGCCAGGAGTTTAGTAAGGATGGGAGCACAATAAAGAAGTGTGGGGAGGAGATAAGTAGTACCAAGTGTAGCTTGTCATGCCTGGAGGTTAGTAAGGATGGGAGCACCATAAAGAATTGTGGGGAGGAGATAAGTAGTGACAAGTGTAGCTTGTCATGCCTGGAGGTTAGCAAGGATGGGAGCACCATAAAGAAGTGTGGGGAGGAGATACATAGTGCCAAGTGTAGCTTGTCATGCCTGGAGGTTAGCAAGGATGGGGAGCACCATAAAGAAGTGTGGGGAGGACATAAGTAGTGCCAAGTGTAGCTTGTCACACCTGGAGGTTAGCAAGGATGGGCGCAGCATAAAGAAGTGTGGGGAGGAGATAAGTAGTGGTAAGTGTAGCTTGTCATGCCTGGAGGTTAGCAAGGATGGGAGCACCATAACGAAGTGTGGGGAGGAGATAAGTAGTGCCAAGTGTAGCTTCTCATGCCTGGAGGTTAGTAAGGATGGGAGCACCATAAAGAAGTGTGGGGAGGACATAAGTAGTGCCAAGTGTAGCTTGTTATGCCTGGAGGTTAGCAAGGATGGGAGCACCATAAAGAAGTGTGGGAAGGGGATAAGTAGTGCCAAGTGTAGCTTGTCATGCCTGGAGGTTAGCAAGGATGGGAGCACCATAAAGAAGTGTGGGGAGGAGATAAGTAGTGCCAAGTGTAGCTTGTCATGCCTGGAGGTTAGCAAGGATGGGAGCACAATAATGAAGTGTGGGGAGGAGATAAGTAGTGCCAAGTGTAACTTGTCATGCCTGGAGGTTAGCAAGGATGGGAGCACCATAAAGAAGTGTGGGGAGGAGATAAGTAGTACCAAGTGTAGCTTGTCATGCCTGGAGATTTGCAAGGATGGGAGCACCATAAAGAAGTGTGGGGAGGAGATAAGAAGTGCCAAGTGTAGCTTGTTATGCCTGGAAGTTAGCAAGGATGGGAGCACCATAAAGAAGTGTGGGGAGGACATAAGTAGTGCCAAGTGTAGCTTGTTATGCCTGGAGGTTAGCAAGGATGGGAGCACCATAAAAAAGTGTGGGGAGGGGATAAGTAGTGCCAAGTGTAGCTTGTCATGCCTGGAGGTTAGTAAGGATGGGAGCACCATAAAGAAGTGTGGGGAGGAGATAAGTAGTATCAAGTGTAGCTTGTCACGCCTGGAGGTTAGCAAGGATGGGAGCACCATAAAGAAGTGTGGGGAGGAGATAAGTAGTGCCAAGTGTAGCTTGTCAGGCCTGGAGATTAGCAAAGATGGGAGCACCATAAAGGAGTGTGGGGAGGAGATAAGTAGTACCAAGTGTAGCTTGTCATGTCTGGAGGTTAGCAAGGATGGGAGCACCATAAAGAAGTGTGGGGAGGAGATAAGTAGTGCCAAGTGTAGCTTGTCAGGCCTGGAGGTTAGCAAAGATGGGAGCACCATAAAGGAGTGTGGGGAGGAGATAAGTAGTACCATGTGTAGCTTGTCATGCCAGGGGGTTAGTAAGGATGGGAACACCATAAAGAAGTGTGGGGAGGGGATATGTAGTGAAAAGTGTAGCTTGTCATGCCTGGATGTTAGGAAGGATGGGAGCACCATAAATAAGTGTGGGGAGGAGATACGTAGTGCCAAGTGTAGCTTGTCATGCCTGGAGGTTAGCAAGGATGGGAGCACCATAAAGAAGTGTGGGGAGGAGATAAGTAGTACCAAGTGTAGCTTGTCACGCCTGGAGGTTAGCAAGGATGGGAGCACCATAAAGAAGTGTGGGGAGGAGATAAGTAGTGCCAAGTGTAGCTTGTCATGCCTGGAGGTTAGTAAGGATGGGAGCACCATAAAGAAGTGTGGGGAGGAGATAAGTAGTGCCAAGTGTAGCTCATCATGCCTGGAGGTTAGTAAGGATGGGAGCACCATAAAGAAGTGTGGGGAGGAGATAAGTAGTGCCAAGTGTAGCTTGTTATGCCTGGAGGTTAGTAAGGATGGGAGCACCATAAAGAAGTGTGGGGAGGAGATAAGTAGTGCCAAGTCTAGCTTGTCTTGCCTGGAGGTTAGTAAGGATGGGAGCACCATAAAGAAGTGTGGGGAGGAGATACGTAATGGGAAATGTAGCTTGTCATGCTTGGAGGTTAGTAAGGATGGGCGTACCATAAAGAAGTGTAGGGAGGAGATAAGTAGTGCCAAGTGTAGCTTGTCATGCCTGGAGGTTAGCACGGATGGGAGCACCATAAAGAAGTGTGGGGAGGAGATAAGTAGTGCCAAGTGTAGCTTGTCATGTCTGGAGGTTAGCAAGGATGGGAGCACCATAAAGAAGTGTGGGGAGGAGATACGTTGTGCCAAGTGTAGCTTTAGCTGTGTCAGAGAGAACGTTCTTGGCTCTGTAAAGCATCCCCAGTTTCTGATGAGGTTCTCTTATGCAATTTTGGATATGCATGTTGAATTTAAAATTATCATCGACTATTACTCCTAAGAATTTATTAGAAGCAGTGACTTCAATGGTTGTGTTATTGAGAGAGAATTTTAAATTTTGTTTTTACATGTTGAAAAGGATTTGGGGGAAAAGCTAACAGTATTTTTTTAAGGTTGAGCATGAGTTATGAGTTACAAAGCCATATTTCAGTTACTATTAAAGCTTCCTGAGTAATTTTAGGAGCATTGTCAGCTGTGAAAATGAGTGTGGAGTCATGCGTCTACTATAATAGGCTGGCCTGTTGTATGGATCTGTGGAGGGTGTTGTTGAGAATGTTAAACAGGAGGAGACCAAAGATAGAGCCCTGGTATATTGGTGGGAGGTATGGAGAGAGGGTGGGGTGCCATTTTGCTGACTGATGCCTATTCGATGGTAGATTTTGAACCACAGAAGGGCAGACTGAAAGAGACCTAATGAGGACATTTGAAGTAGAAGTTTTCTGTGATATATGATTTTAAACAAGTCTAAAAATAAGGTGCAGACTAGTTTGATGTTGGCTCTAGCTTTATTGACAGTATCTATATATGTTAGAAGTGCAGTGTTAGTACTATGAGAAGGATAGAAGCAGTGTTGTGAGGGAGGCAGCAGTTCTTTCTGCAGGCAATAATTTAACAATTTTTTATTTATTTTTTTTCAAGCATTTTGGAGATGACAGATAAGATTACTACAGGTCTAAAGTTAGTAATGTCTGATGAATTTCCTGCTTTGTGCAAATGGATAATGTGTGACTTTTCCCAGAGACAGGGAACATGGGATTCCTGGATTGACTTATTTATAAGGACTGAGATAGGGTAGGGAATGCTATTGGCTGCTCACTTGGAAGGTAATCAGCTGAAGTCGAACAGTGTTTAAGTTTAAGAGTAGTTTTATATAGGATGTGGGCACAGGTTTGAAGGTGAAAGTGAATGTGGTGATACATGGCTGCTGGACAGGGTTAGGATTAGTTGTTTGGGAATTCTTGGTTCAGATGCTATACTATATATGAAATAAAAGTTGAACTGTAGTGTGGTTTCAAGTGATGCATTTTTGGAGAGGGATTAGGGTGAAATTTATGGATAAGATGCAAGATTTCTTTAATGGCTGTCCAGAATTGTATAGGTTTGTATTTACAATTATTCCATAAGTTATTATAATATGTTTTTTGCCTAAATTGCATTATTTGTTTTAGTCTCTTCCTTCTAGGAGGTGGAAGGCTATTTAGGATATTCAGGAAAGTATTAAATTCACTTACAGCAGCATCATCTAATGGGAACATTTTTAGGAAGGTCCAGTTAATAAATAATAGGTTAGTAATAAACATTTTGGGTTAAACTTGGAAAGGTTGTATGTTGTTTTATAAACATGCTGTTTAAGTAGATGTGTGAGATGTCTGGTTGTATAAATTGAGAAATGATCAGTGAGACAGTCAGACATTGCATCTGAGGTGGTGTATTTGCGGGTCTATATCAAAAGACCGAAGAGGCATATAATTGAACACCTCTTTGTCGACACACAAAGAGCGAATGCACTAAAGCATGAATGCTCAAAACAGTGATTTATTTCCCTAGGAAAGAAATCACTTGGCCATCTCCATGTGTTTGCCCTTTTCCCCACTGTAGTGCGATCTCATTGTTGGTATATTTAGTTAGGGGGTGGGGGGGGCACAGCCCCCATGTTGGTGGGTGTGGGGGATGAAGCCCCCCACATTGTTATGATTGAAAGTGTGTGTGTTTGTGCTACCGATTTCTTTCTCAGGGAAAGAAATCATTGTTTTGAGCATTCATGCTTTAGTGCATTCACTCTTTATGTGTCGATGAAGAGGTGTTTGATTAAATGCCTCTTCAATGTTTTGATATAGACACATATTTGCTAGGGTCCAGTACTAGGATCCAGTCTAACAGGGAATTTGATATCTTGCTGCAATACGTGGGGCTATTGATTAGTTGTGTGGAGCCAAATAAGTCCATGCTAGATGTAGGGTAGTTCGAGTTTATGTCCAACTAACTGACATTCACATCACCTACTTGTATTATTTCTTGTGAAAATGCTATGGATACCTAATGAAGGATAATGTCCAGAGTAGCTGTATTGCCCCAGGAGGGATTTTCATAAGTTCATAGGTGTGTCCTAGGCTAATGGCCCTGGAGCCTTTTACAAGCCTAGCCCATAGGATTACCCTGGCATCATGCCACCTGACCTTAGTTCCCAGAGCCTCTGTTGAGTAGAGCCACTGGAGTGAATTTTCTTGTTTCCCATCCACTCATCAAGATTTCTTTTGAAGAGGGCCAGTGAGGCGCTCCGCTTGCCATGCATGGAAAGCCTATTCCATAGCATGGGCTGTCTCTGGGTTATGAACCTGTCCCTCCAGCTTGTTCTGTTGATTGTGGTAATGAGGTTGCGGTCTCTGGAGTGTGTAGTGTAGAAGGATTGGGATTTCTTTAGCTGTAGCATTTCTAGCAGAGCTGAGTCAGACATTGCTTTGTAAGTCAAACAGAGATCACCTCTAAGTAAAGAACAGAAATACTTATTTATAGTTGTTTAGTTTCAAGAAAGTTATAAAAGGCTCTGTGTAATTTAATTTTTGTATTGGTTTGTTGTAGGGAAAATGTGGTAGCTGCTGGGAAATATTAAAGCATTTATAAACTTAGAAAGTTGCTAGAATAAATAGTTTTGTGTTAGAATGCATTTTCTGAAGGATATGAACTCTAAAACTCAAATGTCTGTCATTAAGTGACTACAATACTCAATGATATGCCAGATAACCAGAAATTTGATGAGGAAAAGGCCAAAAAATATGAGGCAAAAAGCTGAACATTCTGTGAAAATCTGCACATTTGAGAAATATAGAACCTGGAGATGCTCTTGCATAGCACTTGCAGTGTTTATTTATACTGTCAGTGCACAGTCTGTAACTGCGTGCCCAAGCAGCCAAGTGCTCTGGACTGTGGGGAACGTTCCACAGTCCACATCAACTTAGCCGACTGTTCCAATGTTCCGCATTGAACAGTACTGACTCCGCTTTGTGATTTTTGATTGGCTCGTGCAACACATTGTGGTATACAAGCCAATCAAGTCATCGTTCCTAAGGCAAAGGGAGTTATTGAGGGTGCAGAGGATTCAGCCAATTGCTGTTGCTACTAGTTTCTGCACCCACTGCAACACCTTCAAAAAAGGCATTGCAGGGTGCAGGGACAGAAAGGGAGCACACCATTTTGATTTTGAAGAGGGGCATTGTGTTTTTTTTTTTAATCTAGACACGAGGATTCCGTTTATTGTACAATGGCCGGATGAGACTCAGGACACAATGTCAGGGACTAGGTGATGAGACACTGGTCAGCTTTTGTAATGCATTTGGGTACAGTGACCAATGCTGACTCAAATGCAGATAATATTAGAAGTAGTGGAGGTTCCTTCTCTTCAGTTTAAAAATGCTGCTACCGTCTGAGTCAGGATAATGCCATGAACTCTTGTTCAAAAGTTGCAAATAATATGCAATGTGCTTGAAAATTTAGAACTAGTCATTAACAGAATTATAGCATAGCAAAGCACTATTAAGGATTTAGAGGAAAAATAAAATATGCAGGCTACTCAAATAGTTTGTAAAATAAGTTAATGGACTTTGAAAACAAAAGTCATAGAAAGAAGTTAAGGTTCACTGGAGTCCCTAATGTTTGTGATAAGCAAAGGGGGTTAAAGAAAATGTTACAAAGTATATTTTGGTGGCTACTTGAGATAGAAGGTATCTGACATGGATTTGGACTGATATCACTAAATAGGTTATTTTCAAATGCAAATTATTACTTAGTAGAATTCATTGCAAGCAGTCAGAAACACACCTCTAAACCTGTTAGTACAGGAAATCTAAATCAGATAGAAACATACCTCTAAACCTGTTAGTACAAAAAAGATCTAAAGCAGTCAGAAACATACTTCTAAACCTGTTAGTACAAGAAATATGGACAAAGGTAAAAATAATGGTGGGACAAAGGTAAAAAACAGGAGCAGATTTTAAAGATTGCACTTTTAAATTTAGAAAATTGCTACAATAATAGATTCTGCATTGACAAGCATTTTTTTTCTGAAGGATATGAAATCCTGGATCTCAAATGGCTGTCATTATTTACTGACTTCAATTCTTAATGACCCCCAAAAAAAAAAAAAAAATAAGAGGCAAAAAAATCTTGATATTCTGCAAAAATCTGGACATTTGAGAGCTATGCAGTGATTGTGTACCAGACCACCAAACAATCTGAGTAAAAACTAAAAGGATCTACTAAACAGGTTGAGATTTGCTTTGTGTGATGGTTGTGGTAGTGCTGATCTTAGCTGCTGACTGCTGCTGGGAACTATAACTTTGGATTTTTTGTTCCTGCCTGATTGTCTGTTGTTGAGGGTTTGTGGACTTGTGTTGGGGCTGCGGCTGCTTTGTTCCCCTATTTGGTCAGAGGTAAGGGGTTAAATGTGTGCACTCTACAGCTCAGACAGAAGTAGGCTTTTCTGTAAAAGTTAGTGTCAGCATTTGATTATTTATTATTCACTTTACTTTCCTTATTTTGTTTACGTATTGACCAGTCCCTGATTTTGACTTCAATTTTACCTCTGTCCCTTTTAATCTTTCCTAAAACTGGTGACTTTTGGAGAAAAGATTGTGAATTATGCTTAAATGACAAATTAGAATTATATACTTCTGTTATTTCAGAAAATATATATTAATTCGCATTCTCTTATTCTGTCAGTGTCTCAATGTAACAGTCGAAAATATTACATTGAGAGAAATTTTTCCATGCTCCATGGAAATGATACGTTTTTGCACAGTGTGAAAATAGGGTGCGCCACGTTTTTATTGTTTGCCACACATTGCTAGGGTTTGTGCTCCACAGTGGCCTCTTAAGTAGCTGAGACCCATACCATGTGCCATGTGCTGATTGGTTAAGATAAGTCTGCTTCCGGTTCTCCAAAAGTGGCTGAATGAAGCATGTCAAGGCAGGTGGTGAGAATGACTTTGAATTATGCTTCGTGCCTTTCCCCTTCATGCAGAATAATCATTATTTGAGCACCTACCTCTCAACTGTCCAGATATTTGCACCACGTTTTTGTTTGTTCCATATAAAATCTGTGTTTTTCTGGCAAACCACTGAGGATTAAAATCATTAAATAATGACACACATTTGAGTTTCAGACTTCATATCCTTCAATAAAATGCATGCTAACAAAAAACTTGTTATTCTAACAACTTTGTAAGTTTATAAGAACAACATTTATATTCTGTCCCTGTATTGGGGTCGTTCCCCACCCATTATTTTAGGCTTTGTCCGGACTTCTTGAACTAAGAGACTGAGATGTATGTTTGGGTACTTTGCATCTTCCTAGGGAAAACATATAAATTGGCAGTTGTTTTAGGACAAAATGTTTCCAAGTTATTTATAGCAATTGCATAAATCAATTAATTTGGTTCCGTAATATATTATAGGAAACTACATTAACAACTGAAGTTATACCACCGAGGGAGTGCTTTTCTTTTGACTAAAAGCATGACGTCGTGCATCTAAATTTCTGAGCAAAGTCAAAAATATCGGGGTAGGAAAACCCAAATCTGGGACAGATTTTAATTACTTTTCATGCAGACTTAAGAGTAACTTGCTTTGTACTAGCTTCGCAAAGACACCCGAATTCATTTTATTCTTTGGGACATGCAGAGGTTGTTTTATCCATTCTCAGCTGCTTCATGCCATTTTCATACAGTGCAGGACACATGTATCTGTACCATTTCATACCCCATGCATTGCATGGTAGTTGCATATTGTCCTCCTTTTAAGGCACCTGTAATTCAAGAATAACTGCGCAAAGTGGCTGGATCAGCAATACCTGCATGCAGTTTATGAAACTGTAGGCTGCTGTTGGCTTTCACAGTTTTACTCTGGATTTCGGGTTATTTGTTTAGAAACAATAACTTCCAGAAGCGCCCAGACTTGTCCCCCTCGCAATAAATAGTGGCCATCCAAATATAATGAGTAGTGAAAGCGTTAATGTAATTTATATATTAGTAATTTATGTATCATTCAGCTATATTTAGCTGAACGCGTGGAGTTTGTACTGCGGACATGGTAACGTTTCTAGTACAAAGTTTTTAGGGTCCTCACCTGTCCTTTGCGCAGAACAATTCCTGTTTAGACAGTTGCGTCCTGCAGAAAAAAATCTGAAAATGGTAAACGTCTTGTGGTTTTAGGACAAGAAACATTTTTTAAGTTGACTTTAATAGTTGGATAAAAGAATCATTTTGTATCTGAAAGTTGTGCGAAATAGAATAAGCATGCCAAATGCTAGAAGAATAAGTTTTTATTAAGGCAGAAAGGGCGAAATTCAGTCCTTTGCACTCGATGTGGGTGTCCTGCAAAATCTCATGTTTCTACAAAAATGTTTCACTTTGGCCATTTAAAAAGGTGGCCACCCTAAAAGTTTCTGGAAGTAAAATGAAAGATATGCCTCTTACTGTAGGCGGGTTGGGCAATATGTTTTCATAGTGCCCAGCCTACTAACCAAAAGGCAGAGTTTCTCTTGGATGATAAATTTGTCTCAATTGGTTTGGGATACAGAACTCATCCGGAAATACGCTTTTCACTGGGCGGAAAAATTTGGAATAAAACTCGAAGAAGGGGCTGTCTGAGTAGTGTTCTACCACAGCTGTTACTGACCACTTTGGTGTCCACCTTAACTGACCTCCAGAAAGAATGGGGAACGACACTTCCCGGTCTAACACCCATATAGCCAACGCTACTGGGCGGAAGGTGCACGTCTTCTACAGCACGGACAAGATGGTCCTTTGTGAAATGGAGGTGAACATCAGCGCCGAGGCTAAGGTGGAGGCAGCACAGAAAAGCGCGTCCGGCAGTGTGAGGCTGGCCAACGACACCAAACTGGTGTACCACAAGGATGAGCGCATCCGCTCCTTCTTCATACCGGCGCACGACTTCAACAAGGTGGCAGCGGAGGGCACCATCTATATGACTGTTTATCATGATGATACTGGCAAAAACATGTGTGAGAACTACCACATCCCATCTGACCGGTCTGTAATTCTAACAGAACAAGGCGGCGTCAAGTTTCAGCAATATGGTTCCAGCATCTGGGAGGATGAGTATGGAAATCGGCACGGTTAACATGCAAGCGATGAAGAAGAGCTATGGCAGAGCACAGCTGAGCAATCTCATCTGCACACCGAACTTGGATAATAATTTATGATTGAGGTTGCCACCCTTCGGCATGAGACGTTTCAAAATTTAGTTAAACTATTTTCCATGCAACCTGGGGCAAAGCTCAGCCTGCCATAAAATACTATTAGTAATAATTTATAATCATAGGTTAAGAAATAAGCCCTGCAGATGCAACCTATGGACAATTTGGGTACATGTTATTACACTTACTGTTTTTCTTTTCTTTTCTTAACATTCATTAAAAAGACATTTAAATTATGTTAAAAAGCATGATTTAAACCTGCAATCCCTCCAAAATAGTTACTTTCGGGATCTATGGATTTTTTTCATGCATCTCCTCTTCTGTTAAACTCTTAACTGCAACAATAAAATTATTATAATTTCTCAAAAGTTCGTGTGTCAAAATGTTTTATTTTTATATTTTATAAGTAACTGCTCGAATCATGCCTGACTTAAAATTTCAAGTTGCAGTGCTATACAGAATGAAATGCTGAATAGGACTAAGATCATTAAATGATGTAATTCTAGCAGAGAAATCAAAGTAAAATAGTAGTAAAAATAGAAAATGCACATTATGTTTAATAAGAATGGTTCTGCCTATATGTATATATATATATATATATATATATATATATATATATATATATATATATATATATACTCGTCCAAAACAATCTGTTTAGAAAGTTTTTTTTTTGTTTTCAAGAAGGGATTTCCTAAATCTGAATTCCAGAAATAGAAATATATTGGCTTCAAATGAATATTCCCGATAACAGAAATTATTACAGACAAATAGGCCATTATATTGAGACTGGTTATAGCTGTTATTAATAACTTCTGCTATTACATTAATTTTCTCCAATTTCCACATTAAACATTACCATACTGTGTCTCTGTGGTTTGAAAATATTTATGATGTCTGACTACACTGAAACATTACAGCACCATGAACTGGTGATTTAATCCCTTAATGTGCCACTTTTTGTGTCACATATTATTTATTTATTTATTGACATGTGTTTACTGGGAAAGTCCAACTGGTTACAGGTGCCCTTTTTTTCTGCAGAAATCCAGCAATAAAGAGACCCAGGAAGAAAACTTCCAAGGTATCATATTTAATGCAATCAGTACATTTACAATAACAAATGTTATATTGCAGTTTCAGTAAATAGCATAATAGTCATTAGAATAAAATTTCTGTTGATATTCACAAACATTAAATGTATAAGCCTTGTAGTGAGACTTTACAGACAGAAGACTGGCATATAAGATAGGAAGGAGTAACTTAAGAAATGCAATAGATTGAGGTATTAGCAGAGATAAGCAAGTGTGAGTGTTAACAGTAGTAGTGATGGAATAGTAACTTGGTTGTGCTAATTAGAAGTGGGTACAGTAGTTTAAGAAGTACAATAAAGTGAGGTGTTAGAAGGGAATATGCAGGTTAAGTGATTCAGTGTTTTTTATACAGAAGAAAGGTGATAAAGGTGTTTCACAGAACAGGCAAAGAGGATGTCTTTTAGTACTGGAATAGAGACTGACTGCAGCAACCCCTTGTGGTTTGTAGATGGTAAGCAGTTGTTTAGTATTTGACCAAAAGGGATGATTTGGAAGACAGTATTGGAGTAGGGGACTAACTGCTGGGAATGAGGATGTGATATACTAATGGCAGAGGGCCTGTATACTGAAAGGCATAATAATGTGGCAAGACTGGTGCACTGGCGATTGTGCAAACTTTGCAATATTGAGGCAGCTGAGAAGCATTGGAAACATGAGTACAAAGCATTCCAGAGAATGGTGATGTTTATATCAGTAGCTGATTGAAATGTTGGCACCCACTAGAACAAGTCCTGAAACAAAGAAACTGAGTAGCCAAAAGATTGGACTTACATATACCAAGTCCAAGATGCCATTTCTCACAATATTCTTTTTTCTCCAAAGTATGGTGATCTCAGAGTTGGTACATGTAACTTCTAGGGGTGTGATTCATAGGTTATAGGTTCATAGATTAGTACTAAACTAACTGCCCTTGCGAGCCATTTTAAGCCTAGCCAATTATCCCTTGTGAGACTCAAACCCTGTACCTTGTATTTGTAAGGCAAACACATTAACCATTAGGCCACCCTCCCAACTATTCACTCGTTTCCTGTGTTTTCAGTCTTTTTTCTGTATGCTGGCACTCAAAATATTTTGAGTGCCGATATTTCCCTAGGGAGCAATTTTATTTATCACCAACTACCAAAAGTTCAGAAAACAGATGTGAGAAAAAGAGATGTAAAAACTGATAGGGCTGTAGAATATTGAAATGAACTGAAAATAACTGGAAGATACTAGAATGAGACTGGAATGAATTTTTATCTGTTAATTACCCAAACTTGTGCTGAACAGGTCACAGACTCCCTTTATGAATGAAATGTTCATGTACATTTCAGAATATAGTCTGCATACGCTGTAGTTTGGTTAAGAATGTTTTATTATGTACAGTGGAGGTAGATGTCAACAATATCTGAATCAAATCTTAATGTCCATAACTTCTGCACTCGCAATCTCAAATCTGTTGCACTTGTATTCTTTTCCTCCTGAATAATATTATTAATATTCTGGAATGCTGGATATTTGACCTGACTTCTGCACTCACCCCGAGTGTCGGTACCAAAGTTATGAGGATGGCACTGCAATGACTTTCTGCATATCAGTCCAAACAACCTAACTAACTGTTGCTGAAGTATCTCCTAATAATACCAAAACCCTGTAAATTTCTACTAGCCTCTTTAACCTTGGTTCCCCAAGCCTAGTACCATCTAAACAAGATCAGTTTGTACTCAATATACTGCACATTCTGTTAGCGCGTTATTATTGGGTGGTGCAGTGGTGCAGCAGTAGCATTGTCACCTCACAGCAAAAGGTTCTCTGATTCGATTCTTGGCTGGGCTGCCTTCTGTGTGGAGTCTGCATGTCCTCCCTGTGTTGGTGTGTTTTTTTCTATAGGTGCTCCAGTCTCCTCCCACATTCCAAAGACATGCATCTGGAGGGGTCTACATTAGAAGACCGAAGACGCATTCTTTTGAATGCCTCTTGGTCGAACTTAAAAGGCTAAAAACGCAAAATATAGAAGCAGCTGTTAAGCAAATTCTTTCCCTGGGAAAGAATTTGCTTTGCAGCTTTGGTACTTTGCCATTTTTGGCACTGTAGTGTGGTCTCACAGTTGGTATATTTAAGTAGGGGGGTGTGGGAGGCAAAGTCCCCACTTAATGTAATGTTTGAAATTATTTTTTAATTTTACTTTTTTTTTTGGAACAGCGATTTTTTTCCCTTGGGGAAAAAAAATCGCCATTCTGACACTTTGACATTGTAAGCTTTTGCTTACATAGGGTTGTTTAATCACCGTTCACTTTTTTAAGCATTCGGTGATCTAATATAGACCCTATCTGGAGTGTTTTTCCTAGGCCTTCACTGAAAATAGGCTTTGTCCCAGTCAGACTTTCCCAGTAAACAAATGTTAAATAAATTTTTATCAGTATTCTTGACTGAAGGTTATTTTTACTGACTGAAAGTGCATTCATTGAAACTGCATGCAAAATATGAAGGCTTGCGTTAATGCTATATTTTTTCTAACAAACTACATTTACACCAGATATAGTAGTCCATAAAAAGAAAACAAAATCAGTGTTGATCACTGAAATTGCTACACCCAGTTATTACAATGTCTTATGTACAGAAATACCCAAAATCATAATATACCATGATTTGCAGGCAGAAATTAGTTCAGTGTGGAAGAAGGATACCCAGACAGTTTCAGTAGTCGTAGGGGCAATGGGTATCATAAAAAGAATTTACAGCCATATTTAGATATGCTACCAATACATCTAACTGCATAATTTAGTCAATTCTGAACACACTATGAGTGATGAGAAGAACTCATTTGGCTAACATCAAAGACTGAAATGATATTAATTTCATGGACTTTAATCATACACTGACTTAGGAATGAGTTCAGTTTCTGTCATGATATTAGAAACCCAAAAGACTTGAAGAAGTTAAACCAGGAAACTTATAAATATGTGACAGTCTATATAAATAGGAAATACACCCCAGGGATCACTTCTGTGTCTCTGCTCGACAGTGACACAGGAAAATAACTTTCTTGCATGGCATAAGCCAGGGAACCTTGTTGGCTACTGTTACGTAGGCCCTTGTGCCAATAGCCTAGTACCTACCTATGAACCTATAGGAAATACACCCCGGGGATCACTTCTGTGTCTCTGCTCAACAGTGGCACAGGAAAATAACTTTCTTGAGTGGCGTAAGCCAGGGAACCTTGTTGGCTAGTCTTACGTAGGCCCTTGGGCTGATAGCCTAGTACCTACCTATGAACCTATAGGGAATACACTCCGGGGATCACTTCTGTGTCTCTGCTCGACAGTGGCACAGGAAAATAACTTTCGTGCATGGCGTAAGCCAGGGAACCTTGTTGGCTTGTCTTACATAGGCCCCTGGGCTGATAGCCTAGTACCTACCTATGAACCTATTCTTCTCCAGGCCATCATTTCATCAGTGTGGTTTTCTACACTCTGTTTATCTAGTCTAGTTTCAACAGACATAGCAGATGCCAAAACAATATTTCAAAATTTATTTCAAGATGTGCAAAATATATATATACGTTTATTCATCTCTTGTATTTATCAAATTATTTACTACTTCTTCAAAACTGATGCTATTATGATTTTTAATTTTAAAAGTGAAGCAATGCACATTAATTTGTTGGAACTGGTTGGGAAATGGATGGAGCAAAGGGAAGGGCTTTTATTAGGGTTTTGTTTCAAAAATGGCAACCCCAATTACTCTATCCTTGTGTCCTACTAAAGAAAACAATCAGGATTGTACCCACACAACACAAAGAGAAGATAATTGTTTAACTTTCAGCTCTGCTATTTCTTAGAAATCTCCAATCCTCTCTCCCTGTCAAACTTGAACAGAATTACAACAATGTTGCTAGATTTGCAGCTAACCTACTTAATACTTCTCAGCACTGTATTGCTCTAAAAACCTACACTGGATGGAACTTCCCTACCATCTTAAACTCTCACAGCTCCAACTAACTCACTTTCTACTCAACAAGCCCACTGCCTACCCCTCCCTCTCCAGTACTGTGACTTACTATACTCCTTCACCCCCACTAAGAAGTACTGACAAATTCCATCTACAAACATACAAATCCAACAAAACAATTGGAAAAATGTTATATAAATCCACTGTGTCTCACTTCTGGAGCAATTTCCCTTTTACCTCATGTAGCATCCCAAACACAAACAGCTTCAAAAAAGAATTAAGAAGTTCCCTCTTTAAGTCATAGATATGCCCCTGTCAGGGCCCTTCTTAACTGATCTGCGGCTCTCTTCACTTCCCAGAATCCCCCTTTTACAGTTTAGCCTTAATCATATGACACCTCATACCTAACAAAAATATAAAGCAGATGATGGTGTATTCTCACTTAACTTTTGCTTAACAAATAATAATCTTCCTCCTATATTATTACAAGTCCTATAAATACTATACCAACTTTATTATATGTCTTATATGTTTGCTACTTTCTCTGATGTTCTTCATACCACATTGCTGCAGTCCTAACACTTGGGTAGTCCGCTATCCCAGTCGGCCCGAATACCAAAGTATATGGCTGACGTCGGTCAAGGCGCATTAGTCTGACGTCAGGACGTCAGGGTACAAATGCGCATGACCGACGTCATATCCTCAGTCTTTTTTGCCGCATGGTCCGATGCAGAAGCAGTTTTGCAAGTGCAGGTTGGCGTTCTGAGATTTTCCGAAGTCGGAGTTTCAGACCGAATCCAAGTTGGCTAAGTACCCCGTTGGGGAATATTTTGTTTTTTTCTTGCCTCAGTATTTTACCGGATGTCAGAAAAGTGAATAACTGTATTTCTTGTGGGAAACAGATACCTCATAGGGATTACCATACCTTGTGTATACCTTGCTTAGGGCCTGAGCACGACGTGGTTGGCTGTCACTCTTGTGCTAGATTTAACAAACGCACTATAAAGAGAAGATTAGATTGTGCCAGGTTAGTTTTTGGGAAGCGGTGTAATTATAAAATGCCATCGGATGCTCCGACGCCCGCTTCGTCAAAAAAGCGCAAGGACAAAACAGCAAAGCCTAGGCTGGAAGAACCGTCCGTACCGGACGTCGGTTCTTTAGAGGGCTCGGTGGAGCCAGGGGTTCAGCCAGAAATTTCTTTGGAATCCCAGGGAGAGACTTTATTACTGCAAGATGTGACCTCTCAGGAGGTAGGCCAGGCGGAAGGGGCTTCTCAGGTAGCTGTTCTTCCCTCCCTTCCTAAGGTGGTTAGGCCCTCCCCTGCTGTTTCCAAGGCTTCTCCCAGGGGCAGGCCAGGTTTTGTTTCAGGTGTTACCCCTTCCTCCTCAGGGTCTGTACCTAAGAAGCATATGCTTAAGATGGCAGAAGATTTGATTACAATGATTAGAGGTTCTATGCCCCCTCCTGATAAGAGGCCTAGGGTGGAACCTGAGCTTGGGAGTTTTGAGCAGTGTTCGGATGCTTCTGAGTCTTCGGCTGAAGACTTGCAGGAGTATTCCCTTACTCTGATTCTGATGTAGATGATTCTACTCCTTCTGCTTCTCCTCCTGAGGATTTTTCTTTTTCAGAGACTCTTCATTCCATGAGGGAGCATTTTAAATGGGAAGGTCAGGATTTCTCTGATTCCAGGAAAAGGCTTAGGGAATTTTGTTTCTACCCCAGCATAGGCCTTTAGCTATACCTCCTGGGCTAGCTGTGGTGGGGGATGTTTTTGCAGAGGCGTCTGGGAACCCTGACTCTTGGCCCCCTGCTCCAGTTAAACCGGATAGATATTATAGGGTGCGTGAAGCGCATAAGTATCTTTTAAGAGTCCTAGGGCAGACCCAGAAACTGTTTCACAGGGGCCTAAAGGTGTTAAGGCTTCTGTTGTTAAAAATCCTGTTCCTCCAGATAAAGAGGCAAGGGCTTTGGATAGATGGGGAAAGAAAGTGTATACTTCTTCCACTTTGGCCATGAGAGCTTTGAATTGCCAGTTTCACATGTTGAAATACCAAAATTATCTCATTTCACAATTAAAGTCTAAGGTAGATGCTTTGGCGGAAGGTATTGAGTGTAAAGAGTTGCAGGATTTAGTTCATGTTTCTGAACAGGTGGGTAAGCATTCTTTGCAATGTGGTTTTGATGCTGTGCAGGCCTCTTCGAGGGTGGCTGCCACTGGTTCGTTCGTCGCAGGCACGCCTGGTTGAGGGATCAGAATTTAGCTGAGCATGTGAAAACAAGGATTTTAGATGCTCCTTTACAATCTGATGTGTTGTTTGGTTCGCCTGTGGAAGCAGTTCTAAAGAAAATGGAAGACAAGGCTAAGTCTATGCAGACTGTTAAAGATTTTTTGCGGGTTCAGCCTCCAAGTTTAGTAGAAATTGGCCTACCAAGGGGTGGACATATCCTGCTTATGATTCCCAGTCTAGGGGTAGGTCTAGACGTGGTAGAGGCAGAGCTCAAGGTTCTTTTAGGCCTAGAACAGGAGTTCACCTGCTCAGTCTTCTGGTGAGGGCAGGGGTCAGTCCTTTCGTAAACAGACCCAATGACCTGCCTTTTCAGCTGCCAGAATCTTCTCGTCTGGCAGCACCTTTGGGAGGAAGGTTGGCACTTTTCAGAGAAAACTGGAGTTTAATTACCCAAGACAGATGGGTATTGGATATCATTCACCACGGTTACAGGTTTTATTTCCATACCGTGCCTCCTTTCAAAGGCATGCCAGACATTCCTCCTCAACAAAGGAAAGAGGCTCACAAGCAAATTTCTCTGTTGCTCCAAATAGGGGCCATTCAGCCGGTTCCTGTGCCAGAAAGGGGCCTAGGATTTTATTCTCGCCTGTTCCTAGTACCAAAAAGGGGAACACGTGGAGACCAATTTTGGATCTGTCTATCCTCAACACTTATCTGGACATTCCCAAGTTCAAAATGTTGACGTTACAACAGCTTTTACCTCTGCTGGGCAAAGATCACTGGATGGTAACTTTGGATCTCAAGGAAGCTTACCTTCATGTTCCTATCAGACTAATTTGCAGGAAGTATCTGCGTTTTCGAGCTGGGAATTCTCATTATCAGTTCTCTGCATTGCCCTTTGGCTTATCTACTGCCCCCAGAGTATTCACAAAGGTTCTGGCTCCAGTGATAGCTTTCTTCAGGCTAAAAGGAATACAAATCTATCCTTATTTGGACGATTGCCTGATTCTGGCTCAAGCAAGCGACGTGCTTCTTCAGCATTTGGAATATGTGATAGCAGTGCTAAGATGCCTAGGGTATTCTGTGAACGAAATAAAGTCCAGTCTAGTACCCTCTCAAGACATGTGCTTTCTGGGTGTGAGACTGAATACAGCAGCCCAGATGGCCTTTTTAACCCCGGACAAACAAAAGAGTCTATCCCTTTACTTCCATCAACTATCTCATCAGTCCGTGCTGACTGCAAGGACAGTCCTTCAAGCATTAGGGTTCATGGCATCTTGTATTCTGGTGCTTCCCAATGCCAAACTGCATATGAGGAAGCTACAATGGTATCTCAAAACTGTATGGACACAGCACTGCCAAGATCTGGACACTGTCATTCAAATAATACCTTGCATTCAAAAGGAATTTTTGTGGTGGGCTCAGGAATGTCACCTAAACAAGGGACTCTCTGTGACCCGGCCAGAGGCGAGTCAGATTCTAACGACAGATGCCTCAGACATAGCTTGGGGAGCTCATCTGAATGGAAAGTGGATACAAGACAAGTGGCCTGCCAGACTACAGCATCTACATATCAACATGAAGGAGATGTTAGCAGTCCAGTTTGCATTGAAGGCTTTCAAGGAGTTACTTCTTCCAGGGCAGGTGTTGATTCTAACAGACAACACAACTGTCATGTGGTACATCAACAAGCAAGGGGGAACACATTCTTATCCTCTATGCAGGCAAGCAATGATTTTGTGGGAGACTGCGCTCAGCTTGCAGCTTACTCTTCAAGCAAGGTTTCTGCCAGGAGCACAGAACTCCTTAGCAGATGTGTTAAGCAGGCAAATCATGTATCCCCACGAGTGGAAACTGGATCTTCATGTATTTCAAAAATTGACAGTGTCATGGGGAACTCCAGACATAGATCTGTTCGCTTCTCCACTAAACCACCAGCTGCCAAAGTTTTGCACGAAAAGGTTTCATCACACAGCCTGGAAAGTGGATGCTCTTTCTTTCAGTTGGAAAAATCTTCATGTGTATGCCTTTCCACCTCTGCCTCTCCTCCCAAAGGTACTCCTAAAGGTCAGACAAGACAAGCCAAGGATGATTTTGATAGCTCCAGATTGGCCTCGGCAGCACTGGTACCCATTGCTGAGGAGTCTAGTAAGGAAGCCTCCATGGCCCTTACCTTTGATTCCACACCTATTGTCTCAGAAGGACGGGCATCTACTCAATGTCAAGCTTCACTCTCTTCATCTAACAGCCTGGCATATTCTGTTTTGAACCATAGCAGGTCTCAGCTTCCTCAACAAGTATTGAATGTGATTATGGAAGCCAGAAGACCTAGTACAAGGAAAGTGTACGCAGGAAAATGGAAGAGATTTTTATTTTGGTGTGCAGCAAAGGATTTGGATGTTTCTGAGCCAAATTTGAGTGTGGCTCTTCAATATCTTACTGAGTTATTGGACAAAGGTTTGTCTTTTCTTCCATTAAGATTCATGCTGCAGCAATTTCAGCTCACTATGATTGTGACCCACCATTGTTTTCTCATCCTTTGTTCAAGCAGTTTCTTAGAGGGGCAAAGAATATAAGACCCCCACGTAGAGCTCCTACTCCTGCTTGGGACCTCAATTTTGTGTTGGAGAAACTCACTCTACAACCTTTTGAGCCTGCAGCTACTGCTGAATTGAAATATTTGTCATGGAAGACTGCTTTTTTGTTAGCCATTACCTCTGCAAGAAGGGTGTCTGAATTGCAGGCCCTTATGGCGGTTGAGCCTTTCCTGATTTTTCATAAGGATAGGGTATCTTTACGTACTAATCCTTCCTTTATGCCTAAAGTGGTTTCTAGTGTGGCTTTAAACCAAACTATTCATTTGCCTACTTTTTATGCAGATCCCCAAAATAAGGGGAAAAGATTTTGCACACTTTAGATGTACACAGGCAGTTGCGTTATTATTTAAGCAGGACTAAGGATTTTAGGCAGTCTCAGCAGTTGTTTGTTTCTTTTGCTTTGAGTTCTCAGGGTAAGCCTGTGTCAAAACAAACTATTTCTAAGTGGATTGGGTTTTGCATTGCATTTTGTTATTCCCATCATGGCAAGGAGATTCCAGCTGGGATTAGGCCTCATTCCACTAGGGCTACTGCCACTTCAACAGCATTTCTAAGGGGTGGCAACTAAGGATATTTTGGAGGCAGCTACTTGGAGTTCAGTGCATACTTTCTCTAAGCATTACCACCTTCCTCTCTACTCTAAATCTAGGGCTGGTTTTGCCACGGCTATTTTGCAGGGCATGTTGTCAGCTCCTGCTTCCTTATGATTTGCCAGCCTCCCTTACCTCTGCTTTGGGATTCTACCCAAGTGTTAGGACTGCAGCAATGTGGTATGAAGAACATAGTACAGTTTTGTACCTACCATAAATGTAGATGTTCGAAGATCCACATTGCTGCAGTCCAATTTACCCTCCCTCCTTCCCCTCTGTGTTTAGGGGTGGTTGTGTGGATGGGGTTATACTCTTGTAAATTTGTATATATTGTATATATATTTGGTGCAGGAGTGTGTGGTGTTTTTGGTTTTAGCCTTATCTTTTTAGGGTCTTCTGACATCTGGGGCAAGAAAAGACTGAGGATATGACGTCGGTCATGCGCATTTGTACCCTGACGTCCTGACGTCAGACTAATGCGCCTTGACCGACATCAGCCATATACTTTGGTATTCGGGCCGACTGGGACAGCGGACTACCCAAGTGTTAGGACTGCAGCAATGTGGATCTTCGAACATCTACATTTATGGTAGGTACAAAACTGTACTTTTTCTATTACTCAACTTTGTGATTATTGCATAACTGTTATTAGCAATTTTCAGAAAATTTTGTGACAATTGTATAATTGAATCATTTTGTATATTTTGCTGGAGCTTTTCTCCTCAGGTCTCCGCTAAAAATAGGCATGTGCCCAGCTGGTTAACAAATATGAAATAAATAAGTAAGTGAATAAATAAATAAATAAATAAATACATAAGGTTCACTGTTCACTGCAGAGGTGAGCAGCACAAAAGATGAGACCTGTTGTTTGATTTTTTTTAAATAACGGCAGTTTTGGAGCTGCTGATGCTGTAACCTGAGAAACAGACCATCCATGTATATTACCTAACTAGACTGTTTTTAACAATCCTGTGCTGTAGTCATAGCTTTAAAGTACACTGGTGATCTTCTGAGCATCTTTGTTTTACAATGGATTTCATTCTAAAGGATCAGAATTTAAGATGCCCAAGATCAGGATATATTTTGTAAGTATTATATTTGCATGCTTAGAAAATTGATATAGTAAAATTGTTTCTATTGTTTTGCATTTTCTGATGACTAAGAAGCCTTTAACTCTTAATACATATAGTGACCGAAGACTTTGAAAATATATCATACAATCACTGCTTTTATGAGAGTTGCAGCAAAACTCTGAGAAAATCAACTATAGCTAAGAGTAGTGAACATAAACTTAAACGGCTTAAGTGCATGACAAACATCAGCTGAACCAAGGTCTAGACCAAAATGACAATGAAGAGTAAAAGACAGACATTCTGAAAAAAAAAGTCACATAGACAGTCAGATGGACACTCACACATACACAGCAGAAAACCTAGAGGTCACATTCAGAGAGACACAAACACATGCACGCACTGAATAGGCACAGAACTGCAAGGCAGACTCAGACACAAATGGTAGGTTTTCCTTCTATTTAAACAGCTGAGAATGGATCCCTCATCCTTACTGTAATTCCAGGACACATGGCTCATAGGTTAGTACTAGGCTAACTGCCCTTGCAAGTCAATTGAAGGCTAGCCAATTATCCTTGTGAGACTCAAACCTACACCTTGTGCCTGCAAGGCAAACACCTTAACCATTAGGCCACCAGTCCAACACTAAAGAATTAACCCTAAGTAACATAAGTGTGACTCCTGGGAATTATGAAAAAGTGAGAAAATACAGGAGAAAAGCATATGTCAAGCACTGTTTTTTTTTTTTTACTTTTTTTTTCTGCAGGAGGCAAGACCCCTTGAACCTCCATTTTGTGTGTGTGTGTGTGTGGGGGGGGCTTATATACCAACTCTGAGATCTCCATACCTAGGTGAAAATGGAATATTCAGAGAAACAGCAATCTCATACTTAATATATGTAGGTCCACATTTTCTGTCATTCGGTCTTATTATTCCAGTAGTTGCACTTGCAAGTCTCAGAAATCCAAATGCTAACTACTGTGGGAGGGGCTTACTTACAGCAGTAGTGTAATAGTAGCTCACAGCACACTAACTCACTGTCACTTGCTCCATGCAGTACATTCCCAAATTCCAACTTTTCTGATCCTGACTCATGGCATCTATTGACATGTTTCATATAATGCAAGTCATTTTACAGAAAATCATACAGTGTTTTAAACTTACCCAACCACACATCAGTGAAGGTATGGGTAAAATGACATAAAATTAAAGATGCAATATTAAACTGAGCCCCATCTGTCTGAGTTGGTGGTACCTCAGGTGGATGTAAAAGATCCCACAGCACTTATGTAAAACAGTGTATGTTCCCTGTTTCCCTGGTGACATTTCCCTTTGTCATTATGAGTACCACCTCAGGTATCCCCTGAAAAGATGCAATTGGACTAGAGGGAAAAACTTGGTTAACAAAGTGTAATAAATAAATAAGTACATACATACAACACAAGGCATTTAAAACTCAGTTGTTTCTCACAGTACCCTTGGATTAATAAAATAACTGCTTCCAAATGTTTATCACTCCAACCATCCAACAGTGTCCATTATCTGGGAACTTAAAATATGATAACAATTTGCAGCCATGCAAGTTTAGAATTCTTTAGTTTATGTCTTAATTCATGAGTCTAACTTTGACAACTACAAAGACTGTCTACTGAACTCATGATGTTTCTTCTATATTTGCTATTTCGCTGTAATACCCAACACCCTAATACTGCTATTTCACTCTACTACCCACCACCCTAATACTGCTATTTCACTGTACTACCCACCACCCTAATACTTAAGTAAGGATTTCACTCACTCATTCGATTCTCGGCTGGAGTGCAGGGAGTGCCTTCTGTCTGGAGTCTGCATGTCCTCCTCACGGTTAGATGGGTGTTCAAAAGACATGCGTAAATGGGCATGCCTTCGTTGAAGGTTGACCGATGAGCTGGAACTTCGGCGATCGTAAAAATCTACTGCCAATCATTAGCGGACCGGAGTTCCACTGTGGTGACCCCTAACTGGGAAAAGACAAAATACAAACAACCCAGCACCCTAATACTTTACCTAAGACTTCATTGTACTACCCACCACCTTAATACTTTACTAAGGATTTCACTGTACTACCCACCACCCTAATACTTTAATAAGGATTTCACTGTACTATCCACCACCATAATACTTTACTAAGGATTTCACTCTATTACCCACCACCCTAATACTTTACTAAGGATTTCACTGTACTACCCACCACCCTAATACTTTACTAAGGATTTCACTGTACTACCCACCACCCTAATACTTTACTAAGGATTTCACTGTACTACCCACCACCCTAATACTTTACTAAGGATTTCACTGTACTACCCACCACCCTAATACTTTACCTAAGGATTTCACTGTACTACCCACCACCCTAATATTCTACTAAGGATTTCACTGTACTACCCACCACCCTAATACTTTACTAAGGATTTCACTGTACTATCCACCACCCTAATACTTTACTAAGGATTTCACTGTACTACCTACCACCCTAATACTTTACTAAGGATTTCACTGTACTACCCACCATCCTAATACTTTACTAAGGATTTAACTGTACTACCCACAATCCTAGTATTTTACTAAGGATTTCACTGTACTACCTACCACCCTAATACTTTACCTAAGGATTTCACTGTACTACCCACCACCCTAATACTTTACTAAGGATTTCATTGTGCTACCCACCACCCTAATACTTTACTAAGGATTTCACTGTACTACCCACCACCGTAATAATTTACTAAGGATTTCACTGTACTACCTACCACCCTAATACTTTACTAAGGATTTCACTGTATTACATACCACACTAATACTTTACTAAGGATTTCACTGTACTACCCACCACCCTAATACTTTACCTAAGGATTTCACTGTACTACCCACCACCCTAATATTTTACTAAGGATTTCACTGTACTACCCTAATACTTTACTAAGGATTTCACTGTACTACCCACCACCCTAATACTTTACCTAAGGATTTCACTGTACTACCCACCACCCTAATACTTTACTAAGGAGTCCACTGTACTACCTACCACCATAATACTTTACTAAGTATTTCACTGTACTACCCACCACCCTAATACTTTACTAAGGAGTTCACTGTACTACCCACCACCCTAATACTTTACTAAGGATTTCACTGTACAACCCACCACCCTAATACTTTACTAAGGATTTCACTGTACTACCCACCACCCTAATACTTTACTAAGGATTTCACTGTACTACCTACCACCCTAATAATTTACTAAGGAGTTCACTGTACTACCTACCAGCCTAATACTTTACTAAGGATTTCACTGTACTAGCCACCACCCTAATACTTTACTAAGGATTTCATTGTGCTATCTACCACCCTAATACGTTACTAAGGATTTCACTGTACTAACCACCACCCTAATACTTTACTAAGGATTTCACTGTACTACCCACCACCCTAATACTTTACCTAAGGATTTCACTGTACTACCCACCAGCCTAATACTTTACTAAGGATTTCACTGTACTACCCACCACCCTAATACTTTACTAAGGATTTCATTGTACTCTCCATCACCCTAATACTTTACTAAGGAGTTCACTGTACTACCCACCACCCTAATACTTTACGAAGGGTTTCACTGTACTACCCTCCACCCTAATACTTTACTAAGAATTTCACTCTACTACCCACCACCATAATACTTTACTAAGGATTTCACTGTACTACCTACCACCCTAAAACTTTACTAATTATTTCACTGTACTATCCACCAGCCTAATACTTTACTAAGGATTTCACTACACTACACACCACCCTAATACTTTACCTAAGGATTTCACTGTACTACCCACCACCGTAATACTTTACTAAGGATTTCACTGTACTACCCACCACCCTAATACTTTACTAAGGATTTCACAGTACTATCTACCACCCTAATACTTTACTAAGGATTTCACTGTACTACCCACCACCCTAATACTTTACCTAAGGATTTCACTGTACTACCCACCAGCCTAATACTTTACTAAGGATTTCACTGTACTACCCACCACCCTAATACTTTACTAAGGATTTCACTGTACTATCCACTACCCTAATACTTTACTAAAGATTTCACTGTACTACCTACCACCCTAATACTTTACTAAGGATTTCACTGTACTACCCACCACCCTAATACTTTACTAAGGATTTCACTGTACTACCCACAATCCTAGTACTTTACTAAGGATTTCACTGTACTACCTACCACCCTAATACTTTACCTAAGGATTTCACTGTACTACCCACCACCCTAATACTTTACTAAGGATTTCACTGTACTACCCACCACCCTAATACTTTACTAAGGATTTCACTGTACTACCCACCACACTAATGCTTTACTAAGGATTTCACTGCACTACCTACCACCCTAATAATTTACTAAGGATTTCATTGTATTACCTACCACCCTAATACTTTACTAAGGATTTCACTGTACTACCCACCACCCTAATACTTTACCTAAGGATTTCACTGTACTACCCACCACCCTAATATTTTACTAAGGATTTCACTGTACTACTGACCACCCTAATACTTTACTAAGAAGTCCACTGTACTACCTACCACCCTAATACTTTACTAAGGATTTCACTGTACTACCCACCCCCCACCCTAATACTTTACTAAGGAGTTCACTGTACTACCCACCACCCTAATACTTTACTAAGGATTTCACTGTACGACTCACCACCCTAATACTTTACTAAGGATTTCACTGTACTACCCACCACCCTAATACTTTACTAAGGATTTCACTGTACTACCCACCACCCTAATACTTTACTAAGGATTTCATTGTACTCTCCATCACCCTAATACTTTACTAAGGAGTTCACTGTACTATCCACCACCCTAATACTTTACTAAGGATTTCACTGTACTACCCTCCACCCTAATACTTTACTAAGAATTTCACTCTACTACCCACCACCGTAATACTTTACTAAGGATTTCGCTGTACTACCTACCACCCTAATACTTTACTAAGGATTTCACTGTACTACCCACCACCCTAATACTTTACTAAGGATTTCACTGTACTACCTACCACCCTAATAATTTACTAAGGATTTCCCTATACTACCCACCACCCTAATACTTTACCTAAGGATTTCACTGTACTACCCACCACCCTAATACTTTACTAAGGATTTCACTGTACTACCTACCAGCCTAATACTTTACTAAGGATTTCACTGTACTACCCACCACCCTAATACTTTACTAAGGATTTCACTGTACTATCTACCACCCTAATACTTTACTAAGGATTTCACTGTACTACCCACCACCCTAATACTTTACTAAGGAGTTCACTGTACTACCTACCAGCCTAATACTTTACTAAGGATTTCACTGTACTACCCACCACCCTAATACTTTACTAAGGATTTCACTGTACTATCTACCACCCTAATACTTTACCTAAGGATTTCACTGTACTAACCACCACCCTAATACTTTACTAAGGATTTCATTGTACGACCCACCAGCCTAATACTTTACTAAGGATTTCACTGTACTCTCTCTACAAGCATGTATATAATGTTTATATTACTGTTTTGTTATTCTTTACAATGTAAGATTTCTTTCAAATTGTAGTGCTTAACTGTTCTTATGATTGGAAGCTTTTCTCCCCGGGCCTCTACTGAAAAAGGATATGTATCCAGCTAGACTAGCCCGGTCAACAAATGTAAAATAAAATAAAATAAATAAATAAATACTACCCACCACCCTAATACTTTACTAAGGATTTCACTGTACTACCCTCCACCCTAATACTTTACTAAGGAGTTCACTGTACTACCCACCACTGTAATACTTTACTAAGGATTTCACTGTACTACCCTCCACCCTAATACTTTACTAAGAATTTCACTCTACTACCCACCACCCTAATACTTTACTAAGGATTTCACTGTACTACCTACCACCCTAATACTTTACTAATTATTTCACTGTACTATCCACCAGCCTAATACTTTACTAAGGATTTCACTGTACTACGCACCACCCTAATACTTTACCTAAGGATTTCACTGTACTACCCACCACCGTAATACTTTACTAAGGATTTCACTGTACTACCCACCACCCTAATACTTTACTAAGGATTTCACTGTACTACCCACCGCCCTAATACTTTACTAAGGATTTTACTGTACTACCCACCACCCTAATACTTTACTAAGGATTTCACTGTACTACCCACCACCCTAATACTTTACTAAAGATTTCACTGTACTAGCCACCACCCTGATACTTAATAAGAATTTCGCTGTACTACCCACCACCCTAATACTTTACTAAGGATTTTACTGTACTACTCACCATCCTAATACTTTACCTAAGGAATATAAAATTTCTGGCTGATGAAAATAAGTCTACACAGTGCATAATAATATGTTACACAATCTTACTAAACCTGCATGTTAGTTTAAAACAGTTTAGTTTCCTTTTATTGAATAAAACTTGATTATTTTCATTGTATTTATTCTATGCTAAAATCGTCACTCTTTGTGACCTTTTTTTGTTTGGGATAGAGCATGCCCCCTTCTTCCACTGGACCCGTCCGAATTTCTAAAGAGTAGAAATACCTAAGAGGTCTGTTTCCAGTTGTAGTTCCAGCTTATAAGTTAATGCTGTTAACAGAGTAATGAGGTTGTCCACAAGGGTGTTTTTTTAATTCAATTTTATTTAAGTGCATATGACCAATGTCCTACTTGCAAATAAGTGAGGCAAGGACAACATCATGCAAGTAAGTTAGCACAATAGATACAATTCACATCATCATCAACCTCCCCCCTTTTCCCATTTTCTACATGGGGTCGGGGTGTCCTGATAACTGTCACCATCTCTCTCAATTCAATGCCACACTCCTGCCTTCTTCAGCATTCTTGCTTGACTGTTGCAGATATTTCCTCACACAATCCATCTGCTCCTTTGCTGGATGTCTTCATTTCCTCTGACCTTCTTCCTGTCTGTGCCAGATCTTCTTCATCAGATTCTCTTCTGCTTGTCAGTACATATGCCCAAACCACTGTAATCTGTTCTCTTATTTTTTTTGAAATTGAAATTACTTTGGCTTCTATTCTCCTGTCCTCATTTCTTCGTCTGTCACACAGTGTGCATCCTACCATCATTCTCAGTCGCTTCATTTCCATCACCTCTAGCTTCCTCATCTGCTCCACCTTTACTGCCCACATTTTTTACCATACAGTAGTACCGGTCACAGCACTGTTTTTTACATCTTGCTTTTCGGGTTCTTTGGCATTCTTCTGTCATTCACTACACTCTTCTGTCATTCACTACACCTGACACTCTATGCCAATTGGCTGCAGCCCCTCTGATTCTAGCTGTGACCTCTTCCTTTAGACTTCCCTTTTCCTCAACCACCCCTCCCAGATATTTGAAGCTATTTATCTGTTCCACTATCTTCCCTTCCATCTCAATTCTCAGCTTCTTCTGATTTCCCCAGTTTGCTGCCATTACCCCTGTCTTATCTGTACTCAGTTTCATTGCATGTGCCTTCGGTTTTACATTCCATTCTCCTATCATTTACTGAAGTTCTTGCTCATGGTCTGCCTGTAATGCCACATCATTTGCATACAGCAACTTCTTTAATCTGTCCACTCCAAACTGTTTGTTAATGTGATACATCACCACTGGGAACCCCTCTATGAGAATAACCAATGTTCATTCTTGAGTCATTGGGTCCTTGTACATAGCCTTCCCTAATTTTACCAATGTTTCCGGGACTTTGAACCACCGCAGTTCTTCCAAAATTAGCTTTCTTGGGACATTGTCATATGCTTTCTCCAAGTCTAAGAATGCCCAACTGGACTCTTTCCCCATCTCTAGTTTCTTCTCAACTATCTGTCTCACTGCAAACATCGGGTCAGTTGTGCTGCATCTTGATTTGAATCCAAACTGCTCATCTCCCATTTTACTTTCTACTACTCTGTATATCCATTTATCAATCACCCTCTCCAGAACTTTCATGCAAAGTGACATGTGTCTGATACCTCTGTACTGCCCACAATTGTAGATGCCACTTTTTTTCTTGCACACTGGCATGAGTATATTTATTCTCCACTCATCTGTTATATGACTCTTTCTCCAGACTGTTATGAGTATTTTCATCAGCCATTTCTCCCTATCTCACCAAGCATCTTTATCATATCTACTGTGACCTCATCTGAGCCTGCTGCTTTCCCTGACTTCATTTTCCTTAGTGCTTACTTCTTCTAGCATGGGATCTTCTTCTCACATCGTAGGCTGCACCTGGGGCAGTACAGCTTTTGTGGGGTTTTCTTCATTCAGATGCTGTTTGAAGACTCCTTCCATCTGCCTTTGATGTCTTGTAGACTAGTGAGCAGGTTGTTTCTGGCATCTCTAATGAAGGCTGTCTGACTATCTTGTTTATCTTTCTGTGTTTGCCTTGTAACCTGATATAGTTTCTTTGTACCACCTACTGAGTCACCTTCTAGAAGCTGGCAGGGTGCCTCCGATGCCCCGTTCTTTGCCATTGCAACCCCTTTCTAAGCTTCTTTGTTAGCCACCCAGTCGTCCTTCCTAACCTAATAAGCGAAAAACCAAAACCAAAAACTTAGTTCAAAACACACAAGCACAATGGGACTGATTGCAGCTTCCTGTCACGAAAAACCGAGACGTTGTCTTGCATCCAAAAGTAACGTTTATTTATAATAAAACGGCAATCTCTTAAAATGAGCGCTTTCATTTGGGTATGCCAAACTTTTTCAAATACCCTATCCTTCCTAACCTGGTCTGTCTTTTCTATCTTCCACTTTTCCCCTGTACTCCTTTCTTTTGATGACTTCCTGGACTTCTGCATTCTACCACCACCTATCATTATGTACCTTATTTCCATATCTGGCTCAGTCACATATCTGTTTTGTAGTCCTCAGACATGTTGTTCTAAGGCACTGCCATTTGTCTTCAACTCCACCTATTTCCTCCTCTTCTTGGGGTGCTACAGCCCTGAGTAATTGCTTAAACTGCTGTACATTCTCTTCAGTCAACTTGCAGGTCATCAGACTGGTCTCTGTTGACCTTAGAGCCTACCTGACCACTGCTTGCATCTGATTTTGGTAGCCAGTGGTTTATGCTGTAGACCTGTTTCTCTGGGGATGACTGCAATCACTGACTCTACCTCAGTGCCCTTTCCTTACTAGGAGGAAGTCTACCTGAGTTGCAAGTTGGCCACTCTTGTATGTGATTTTGTGACTGTCTCTTTCTGAACTAGGTGTTGGCTTTGGTCTTTCCTTCTTTATTTCTGTTAACCACCCTGGTCACCCATTACCAACACCAGTTCATGTTGTCCTGCTTTATTTAGGAGGACCTGCAATTAACTAAATGCACTCTTCTCTTCACTATGACAACCTTGCTGTGGGGCATAGGCTGAGATTATGAATACTGTCCAATCAGACTTGAGTCTGAGTGCCATGATTTTGTCACTAATTTTAATGACATCCCCTCACAGCCATCTGAAACCCCTCTCTCACTACAATTCTCACACCATTTCTAGCCTGTCTTCCTCCTGAGTAGTAGACTCTGCATCCCAAGTCAAGTGGCTTTGCTACATTGCCCTTCCATCTATTCTTTCAATTATATAGGATGTCCAGCCTCTTCCGGATGATCATGTCATCCACTTTGCATGCTCTGTCCTGTCAGTGAACCTACATTGAGTGTACCAATTCTTAGTTTATGTTCCTCAAGCTGATTGGTTTTGCATCTATCCAGCTTTCACTTAACATAGTAACCAAGTTTGGGCAACTGGACACTGGATGGACAGCAGCTTATTGAGCCAGGTTGCTGGGCTTTATGGCAGGAAAACACACTAACCAATAGGGGCACATGCACTCCTCTCATATTTAGCATGGGGCCTTGGTGTAGGTCAGAGAAGGCCAGGTCCTCAACCCACTTATCACCAGCAAATACCCATATTCATTTGGGAACGTTAGTCAAAATGACTGAATCACCTAGAGCCATATTTTATACCACAGATTGGCTAGCCCTACCACGGACCACAGTCTGTGATCCGTGTTCTCATATCTTGACTATACTGCACACCACAGTACATGCACAGTGCACAAAGTGGTTGGTTTATACAACTCTTCCCCTATAGGGTACCATGTAAAGACTGTGCTGTTGCCCAAAGCTCCATTCATTGGTGAATTTGAGATGGAAACACTCTGCATGTTTTTTCAGAGGTTGGAGGAACCCCACAGAGACACAGGGAGAACATGCAAACTGTAAATTGGCATTGGCTGGAGGTCAGGATTGAACATTGTACCTTGCGCAGAGGGCAGAGGTAGCTAGGCTCAAAGGCAAGGTCAAAGAATCAAATTTTATGGAATGTGTAAAACATAAATCAGAGGTGGTCTCAGTCACTGTGATAGGGGGCCCAGAGGCACATTACCTCAACAGCAAAGGAATGCTCAGCCATGACTCAGGCCAACATCAAGTTACAAAGAGGAAAAACAAGTTATGAATTATGAATATTTACTGCTACATACTTTTTGTACAGCAGAATCTGATTATACATCAACCAGGGTACAGGGTTTTATTGACCTTCTGCAGCCTATTTCTCTCATTGATCTTGATATATCTGTCTTTGTCTATTAAATCAAGCAACTCTTCTGTTAGCTCATTTTCTTCCAGACTGACGCACAGACTACTGTTGTGAGTGTCTAGATATGCTACTTGAAGCAACATCATTAAAGCCACTTGTACCCATACCCTCAGCCATTAGATTCTTCGTTCTCCGCTAGGAAAAATCCTAGACTTTGAAGACATCTCTTAAAGGTGTCATCATTTTTACTTTAAAACCCCACTGTATGCTCTCCAGGCACATCCACCGTGTAATGGTTGTCTGTTCACTACCCAAGGTACTTGGGTTAATTTCCCATTAAATGACACTGCAGTACAGCACAAGAGAGCTATAAACTCCTAAACCTGCCACCTTTCAGATGATACGTTAAACTGAGGTCCCATTTCATAGGTTCATAGGAAGGTTCTAGGCTAACAGTCCTTATAAGCCTAACCATAAAGATTCCCTGGCTTTCGCCACCCAAAAAATGTATTTTCCTGTGCCCCTGTCGAGCAGAGCCACAGAAGTGATCCCCGGGGTGAATTTCCTATTTCCCATCCAATCATCAAGATTTTTCTTAAAGAGGGCTAATGAGGTGCTCTGTTTGACATGAATGGGTAGCCTGTTCAACAGAATGGGAAGTCTCTGGGACAGGAAACACACCCTCTGAGAAGTGACATCACCATGCCCAACCCACACGCCCATATGTGGTAGTGTCTATTGAAGTGATAGCAGTGAGAAGGTTGGTTTGCTCACTGGACTGCAGGAGTCACATGGATTTCTAACTGTGCCTTTCATGTCATTATTTAATTTGTTATGTATATAGTAAACTTGTTTTGCAGTATAATCACTGGACATGAGATGCAGAGGTGGCATTTGTATGCACACACATCTAGTTAAAAGGCTTTAAGGATTTCCTTCTTTTTATTAATATCACAATACTTGTGTTACCATGGCTTGATGCTTTGTAATGTAAGCTGCATTTTAATGATTCAGTAATTGTTAAAGGATGATACGTTTGTTTAATAAACTTTGTTCATTTTATTTTCTCTACTTTTAAGTAAAGCAGGGTCATGCTTTCTTAAATATTGTATGGGTATTAGGGATACATTATTAATATGACAGAGCACAGATCTACCCATTGTTGATACACTACATGCATATCCCAACAGTAGAGCACGGTTTACTGAGCCTGAGAACTGCTCTTAAGTTCACAGACATCAAAGCGCTCAGTCAGTGCCCTTCAGAGAGACCAAATTTATTTTACTCCTATTGAAATGGATGCACAAAATTATGCAGTGGTGCAATTTAAACAGCTCGGCTTGCCTGACCTTCATCTGCATAGTAACTTCATAAATTATTCCCAATTCACAAAAGTAGGTATGTCTGCCATATTTAACTGCACTGGCCTGCATTTACTGATGACAATCCAGGGAAAGCACAAACAATTTAAAAGGAATTATTAACAGATGTAATAGTCAGAAATTAGTAGAAAACCACTCAGACTAGTAAAGTTCATTAAGATGAGTTTACCAAAAGTATACATGTACCAATAACATATGATAGCTATTATTCATTTACATTCTTAAGAATGCCAGGAGTGGGAGAGTGTAAGCTTGCATTCTGACAGCTGTGTGCATGCATTTTGATGATTTATGGTCCTTAGTTTCATTGATAAGAACTACAAAGTAGCAACAGCATAAAAGGAATTAGGTTATGGCAACTCTACATAAATAATTACAAGTTGCCGTGTTACTGAGCCCAATTAAAATAACGCAGGCAATTACTTTTGCAATATCTACTACTGAAATATTGTGCTAGAGTTGTCATTTCTGGGAACATGGTTTAATTTTAGGTCAAAACATATTATTTCAGGCTTCAATATACTACAGCAGGGATCAAGACATGGGACAGACAACTCCAACCTTGAAGATAACCTCGTGGATGCTGTCAGAGCAGTATGGGAAACAGCTTTTTGGGAAAGGAAGGACACAGCAGGTAGATTGAATGAAGGTGTGGAACTAGGTGGAGTTTGACATGAATGCTGTGGGAGGGTGGGGGATTGCACATGGACCCAGTGCAGAAGATCACTAATGACATGGTGGGATGTGCCAGGACAAAGATTATAGGCAGATTGCTATTCCTAATAGTACTACTGATGGTTGTGCAAAGTGTTATTTACAATACTATTTTGGGCTTACTATGGGGAGAAGGGTGTAGGTCTGCGCATGAGAGAGTACAAGAAATCCATGTGTAAAACTAGTACTAATGTCACCTGACCCAAAGCACTGCACAAATGGGGAGTGTTACTTCTTTTGAAGACAAAAGGATTGATGTTCATGAAAAAAGTGATTAATCTGATGCACAGCCACTATCCAAAGAAATTAACTTCATTGTTGCTAAATCTGAAAACTAGTGAAAAGAAGGCAGAACATAGAAAATATGTAATACATCTTTCCTTTCAGGCGAGGATGAACTCAGCCTAATGTATCAGATGGAATACTGCACCACTACATGCTGCAATCTGCACATATTATTTTCAGTACTAGACATCCTCCCTGAACAATTGTCAGATAACGAACATCCATACAATACCAGTAGTACTCCTAAACATACGAGCAAAATGCTTCTTTCTGTGCCCCTAAACAAAACACATAAAGCAAGGAAGGAGCAATTCTCATGTGCAATATTTTCGTCTATGCCTTAATGTACAGTTTGCACTTAAGCTGTAGACATGACACAGAACGTATGCTGTCACTAAACAAAATACATATATCAAGCAAGTAATTCCCTAGAAAAGAAGAATTCTTGAAGGGTACATAATGTCAGACGTACAGTTGCAATAGGCCTTGTACCATACAACATAACCCACAGTTGTCACTGCATGCATTAATTATTATCTATGTGTTATTTTAAGAAAGGTAACATTATTATCTATGTTCTACCATTCCCTAAATGTTATGGCCCATAGCTGTCACTGGACACTGCCTATTTGCCTACACAGCTGTGTACCATGCATGAGCCTGCCCCATTGTGTCTCATTCCACTGCTGCCAGCTGTCCATCATTCCCTATTGTCACTGGTAGAATTTTCGATAGTGGGAGCTACATTGTCGCCATGGGGAACTTGATCGCCATTCATGCCTGCAATCATGTTGTGCGGAATGCAACGCGCACTGTAAACATCCTGCATGCAGTAACAGGGTCACACTGATGGGCACCCCACACTTGTCCAAGGCAAAGGAAATGGGCTTTCAGCATTATTTGTTTTACTTTTATTTATTTTACTTTTATTTGTTTTACTTTTATTTATTTTATTTGACATTGTTAACTAGGTTAGTCTGACTGCGTAAGAAACACTTTTTCAGCAGAGACCCAAGGAGGAAAGCTCCAATACATAAAAAAAAACAAAAAACAAAACATATACAAATATAGAGTGTAACAATTAGTTACAATAATAAATTCATATGGAATACCAACAGTAAACAGACTTCCAAACAAAAACTTAAATAGTTGCATACATAACAGAGAGTAGGAGTACAGTTAACAATTGGCAAATAACAACAGGATTGAAATAACATTAGACAATAAACTGTTTTTTATATATTTAGGTAGATTATCTGTAGGAAGAAAGAAAAGATATTAGGGCATAGTTACCATAACATAGTATTAACAGAGATAAAGGAAGAAAGAGAAGTGGAGGAGGAGATATGTCAGGTTGGAGTGGGGGATGGGCAAGACCATGATTTGAACATGTAATCTTTTAGCATTTTTTTGAAACAGAAATTGGTAGTGGTAGTTCTTAGGTCTGGGGGAAGTTTATTCCAGGTCATAGCAACTGAATGACTATACAGATGTTTGCCAATTTGTTTCTTAGGTTATACACTTCCAGGAAATGTTGGTCTGCACTATGGAGGCAACATTTAGGAGTATAGGGAGACATTAGGGTTGAGAGAGCAGGGTAGAGGGAGGGATTAAATAAAATAGGTAGAGGAGTGGAAGTAAGAGCTGCTTTTGAGCTTCTGGCCATAGAAAATGTAAGGCCGTGCAGAGTTGGGAGCAGTAAGGAAGAATTGCAGCAAATCTAGCAATTTCATTGTAGGTGGATTCACGTTTGGCCATGAGGTTGGTTTGTAGATTAGTGAGTACAGGTGCAGTGTAAAACAGAGTAGGCAATAGATGAGCTGGTGCAGTGTAAAAGAGAGAGGCAATAGATGAGCTGGTGCAGTGTAAAAGAGAGTAGGCAATAGATGAGCTGGTGCAGTGTAAAAGAGAGAGGCAATAGATGAGCTGGTGCAGTGTAAAAGAGAGTAGGCAATAGATGAGCTGGTGCAGTGTAAAAGAGAGAGGCAATAGATGAGCTGGTGCAGTGTAAAAGAGAGTAGGCAATAGATGAGCTGGTGCAGTGTAAAAGAGAGTAGGCAATAGATGAGCTGGTGCAGTGTAAAAGAGAGTAGGCAATAGATGAGCTGGTGCAGTGTAAAAGAGAGTAGGCAATAGATGAGCTGGTGCAGTGTAAAAGAGAGAGGCAATAGATGAGCTGGTGCAGTGTAAAAGAGAGAGGCAATAGATGAGCTGGTGCAGTGTAAAAGAGAGAGGCAATAGATGAGCTGGTGCAGTGTAAAAGAGAGTAGGTGATAGATGAGCTGGTGCAGTGTAAAAGAGAGAGGCAATAGATGAGCTGGTGCAGTGTAAAAGAGAGTAGGCAATAGATGAGCTGGTGCAGTGTAAAAGAGAGTAGGCAATAGATGAGCTGGTGCAGTGTAAAAGAGAGAGGCAATAGATGAGCTGGTGCAGTGTAAAAGAGAGTAGGCGATAGATGAGCTGGTGCAGTGTAAAAGAGAGAGGCAATAGATGAGCTGGTGCAGTGTAAAAGAGAGTAGGCAATAGATGAGCTGGTGCAGTGTAAAAGAGAGGCAATAGATGAGCTGGTGCAGTGTAAAAGAGAGTAGGCAATAGATGAGCTGGTGCAGTGTAAAAGAGAGAGGCAATAGATGAGCTGGTGCAGTGTAAAAGAGAGAGGCAATAGATGAGCTGGTGCAGTGTAAAAGAGAGTAGGCAATAGATGAGCTGGTGCAGTGTAAAAGAGAGAGGCAATAGATGAGCTGGTGCAGTGTAAAAGAGAGTAGGCAATAGATGAGCTGGTGCAGTGTAAAAGAGAGAGGCAATAGATGAGCTGGTGCAGTGTAAAAGAGAGAGGCAATAGATGAGCTGGTGCAGTGTAAAAGAGAGTAGGCAATAGATGAGCTGGTGCAGTGTAAAAGAGAGTAGGCAATAGATGAGCTGGTGCAGTGTAAAAGAGAGTAGGCAATAGATGAGCTGGTGCAGTGTAAAGAGAGAGGCAATAGATGAGCTGGTGCAGTGTAAAGAGAGTAGGCAATAGATGAGCTGGTGCAGTGTAAAGAGAGAGGCAATAGATGAGCTGGTGCAGTGTAAAGAGAGTAGGCAATAGATGAGCTGGTGCAGTGTAAAAGAGAGTAGGCAATAGATGAGCTGGTGCAGTGTAAAAGAGAGTAGGCAATAGATGAGCTGGTGCAGTGTAAAAGAGAGTAGGCAATAGATGAGCTGGTGCAGTGTAAAAGAGAGAGGCAATAGATGAGCTGGTGCAGTGTAAAAGAGAGTAGGCAATAGATGAGCTGGTGCAGTGTAAAAGAGAGTAGGCAATAGATGAGCTGGTGCAGTGTAAAAGAGAGTAGGCAATAGATGAGCTGGTGCAGTGTAAAAGAGAGTAGGCAATAGATGAGCTGGTGCAGTGTAAAAGAGAGAGGCAATAGATGAGCTTGCACCAGAGAATGCTTTGAGTCTTTAGTCAAGTATTTTTACTCCTATATAACAGACCTAGTTTTTGGTGATTTTTTTTTTGATGGCCTGTAGAATATGGATGTGACTTAATTTGGTTGTCAGTAACAACACCAAGGAGTTTAGTCTGAGTTTTGACTGAGACAGTAGTATAGTATTGTTGAGAGATGCCACTGAGGAGTTTTTACAATTCTGTATAGATTTAGGAAGGAAGACAAGAAGTTTAATCTCGTTAGGATTAAGTATGTTAATTGCTGGTTAACCATTTTTTGACAGAAAGAAGTGTGTTGTCGGCAACGGATAGAAGGTGTGAAAGATTATCAAAAAAATATATAGTGGAATCATCAGCATATTGCATAAGAGAGGAGTGGATGCAAGGTGTGTGAATATTTGTAAAGATATTAAAGAGAAGGGATCCCAGTATTGAACCTTGGGGTACACCAGTAGGAACAGGAAGGAAAGGAAAGGAGGCTGATCGCTATCTGACAAATTGGAATCTATCAGAGAGGTAGCTGGTGAACCAGAGTATAGTAGACTGTGAAATATTAAGGTTTTTACGTTTAGAAAGAAGCAAATTGTGGGAGACAATGTCAAAGATTTTGGATAAATTGAGGAAGAGACCTGAAACTAGTTTATTTTCATCACGAGATTGTTGGGAAGGTGGTCTAATGGTTAAGGTGTTTGCCTTACAAACACAAGGTGCAGTGTTTGGGTGTCACAAGTGATAACTGGCTAGGCTTAAAATGGCTCACAAGGTCAGTTAGCTTAGTACTAACCTATGAATCTAAGAAAGACTGTAGCTGTGTCTAGTTACTTATTCTTTGTTTTGACAGGTGGGAGATCGGGATGTGGTGCAGTTATAGGAATGACAGGTAAGTGACAGGGATGTGCTGCAGTTACAGGAATGACAGAAGAGGGAGTGGGGTGTAGTACTGTTACAGGAATGACAGCTTAGGGAGTGGCATTTGTTGCAGTTAGTGGAATGAGATTTTCATTGTGGTCAGTTTGTTAAAAAAATCACTTCACTTCAGCTAGTGCAGTTTCATTGGGTTACATAAGTAAAAAGCCCCAAAACCAAAGCTAATTACCCTAATAATGAAGATGATGAAGATAAATAAAATTCGCACGTGATCTCAAAGATAGTTTTAATTATTAGCAAAACGCATGTTATAGGTTTACTTAAGGAAACCAAATTATGAGTAAACAATGCAAAGAAGCTCTACATCAAGAGATTTAACATAGTGGAGAGACATAACACTGGAAGGAAGAGAGGGTGTCTATTGTTTTCAGAAGATGCTAAACATACCAATGGAAAAAGTAACAACAAGAGGGGAAGAAAGGTTAGTTACCTGGGATGGAAGAATGAATCGGGAACATTGGACCATACAGTATGTACGTACAACAAACTGTGAGAAGGGGGCTATAGAGTATGTGCATAGAACAAACTGTGAGAAGGGGGCTATAGAGTATGTACATAGAACAAAATGTGAGACGGGGGCTATAGAGTATGTACGTAGAACAAACTGTGAGAAGGGGGCTATAGAGTATGTACGTAGAACAAACTGTGAGAAGGGGCTATAGAGTATGTACATAGAACAAACTGTGAGAAGGGGCTATAGAGTATGTACATAGAACAAACTGTGAGAAGGGGCTATAGAGTATGTACATAGAACAAACTGTGAGAAGGGGGCTATAGAGTATGTAGGTAGATCAAACTGTGGGAAGAGGGCTAAAGTCTGCTCTAAGAATTTTAGGTTCAGTTGAATCAGAGCAAGGATGAAAAATAGACTGAAACAGGAGGCATTGACATAACCGTACATAAAAGTAGGAAATTTGCACAGATGTAATGAGATAGGGAAAAATGCTTTCTACTGAAGTGTTGGCACTCGAAATGCTGAGTGCTGACAAGTTAAAATCACTGTTCTCCTTTAAACTTCTTTTTGCAGGCAGACACCCCACCCTGCAATGCCTTACCCTCCACAATTTTACATATGTATATATATATATATCATCACTGAGCTTGCCATACCTCAGAGAAAAGGGAATATTCAGAGAAATGGCATCTTAGACTTAGTATATGTAAGCCCCTTTTTGCTATTCAATCTTCATATTTTGGGAGTCACTGTAGGGTATTCCGACATTTCAAATGCTTTCAAGAAAAGAGTGAAAATAAAGGAAGAAAAGTAAGGGGATTTCTGTTACGGCACAATGTTTGTCTCAGGACTGTCAGGGTACTGACCTGTGTGACATGCCAGATCTGTGTGTTTGCCTCAGGACTATCAAGGCACTGACCTGTGTGACACACCAGATATGTGTGTTTGTCTCAGGACAGTCAGGGTGCGGACCTGTGAGCCACACCAGATCTGTGTGTTTGTCTCAGGACTATCAAGGCACTGACCTGTGTGACACACCAGATATGTGTGTTTGTCTCAGGACAGTCAGGGTGCGGATCTGTGTGCCACGCCAGATCTGTGTGTTTGTCTCAGGACTGTCAGGGCACTGACCTGTGTGCCAAGCCAGATCTGTGTGTTTGTCTCAGGACTGTCAGGGCGCTGACCTGTGTGCCATGCCAGATCTGTGTGTTTGTCTCAGGACTGTCAGGGCGCTGACCTGTGTGCCACGCCAGATCTGTGTGTTTGTCTCAGGGCAGTCAGGGAGCAGACCTGTGCGCCATGCCAGATCTGTGTGTTTGTCTCAGGACTGTCAGGGCATGGACCTGTGTGCCACACCAGATCTGTGTGTTTATCTCAGGACAGTCAGGGCACAGACCTGTGTGCCACACCAGATCTGTGTGTTTGTCTCAGGACTGTCAGGGCATGGACCTGTGTGCCACGCCAGATCTTTGTGTTTGTCTCAGGACAGTCAGGGTGCGGACCTGTGTGCCATGCCAGATCTGTGTGTTTGTCTCTGGACAGTCAGGGCATGGACCTGTGTGCCACACCAGATCTGTGTGTTTGTCTCAGGACTGTCAGGACGCTGACCTGTGTGCCAAGCCAGATCTGTGTGTTTGTCTCAGGACTGTCAGGGCGCTGACCTGTGTGCCATGCCAGATCTGTGTGTTTGTCTCAGGACTGTCAGGGCGCAGACCTGTGTGCCATGACAGATCTGTGTGTTTGTCTCAGGACAGTCAGGATGCAGACCTGTGTGCCACACCAGATCTGTGTGTTTGTCTCAGGACAGTCAGTGTGCAGACCTGTGTGCCATGCCAGATCTGTGTGTTTGTCTCAGGAGAGTCAGGGTATGGACCTGTGTGCCACGCCAGATCTGTGTGTTTGTCTCAGGACTGTCAGGGCGCTGACCTGTGTGCCATGCCAAATCTGTGTGTTTGTCTCAGGACAGTCAGGGCGCTGACCTGTGTGCCACACCAGATCTGTGAATTTGTCTCAGGATGTGTGCCATGCCAGATCTGTGTGTTTGTCTCAGGACAGTCAGTGTGCAGACCTGGGTGCCATGCCAGATCTGTGTGTTTGTCTCAGGGCAGTCAGGGAGCAGACCTGTGTGCCATGCCAGATCTGTGTGTTTGTCTCAGGACAGTCAGGGCATGGACCTGTGTGCCACACCAGATCTGTGTGTTTGTCTCAGGACTGTCAGGACATGGACCTGTGTGCCACGCCAGATCTGTGCATTTGTCTCAGGACTATCTGGGAGCGGACCTGTGTGCCACACCAGATCTGTGTGTTTGTCTTAGGACATTCAGGGCACTGACCTGTATGACACACCAGATCTGTGCGTTTGTCTAAGGGCGGTCAGGGCACTGACCTGTGTGACACGCCAGATCTGTGGGTTTGTCTCAGGACGGTCAGGGCACTGATCTATGTGACACGCCAGATCTGTGCGTTTGTCTCAGGATGGTCAGGGCACTGACCTGTGTGACACACCAGATCTGTGCGTTTCTCTCAGGACTGTCAGGGCACTGACCTGTGTGACACGCCAGATCTGTACGTTTGTCTCAGGACGGTCAGGGCACTGACCTGTGTGACACGCCAGATCTGTATGTTTGTCTCAGGACGGTCAGGGCACTGACCTGTGTGACACGCCAGATCTGTGCATTTGTCTCAGGACTGTCAGGGCACTAACCTGTGTGACATACCCGATCTGTGTGTTTGTCTCAGGACTGTCGGGGCACTGACCTGTGTGACACACCCGATCTGTGCGTTTGTCTCAGGACTGTCGGGGCACTGACCTGTGTGACACACCCGATCTGTGCGTTTGTCTCAGGACTGTCGGGGCACTGACCTGTGTGACACACCCGATCTGTGCGTTTGTCTCAGGACTGTCGGGGCACTGACCTGTGTGACACACCCGATCTGTGCATTTGTCTCAGGACTGTCGGGGCACTGACCTGTGTGACACACCCAATCTGTGCGTTTGTCCCAGGACTGCTAGGGCACTGACCTGTGTGACACACCTGATCTGTGCGTTTGTCCCAGGACTGCCAGGGCACTGATCTGTGTGACACACCTGATCTGTGCGTTTGTCCCAGGACTGCCAGGGCACTGACCTGTGTGACACACCCGATCTGTGGCGTTTGTCCCTGGACTGCCAGGGCTCTGACCTGTGTGACACACCCGATCTGTGCATTTGTCCCAGGACTGCCAGGGCACTGACCTGTGTGACACACCCGATCTGTGGCATTTGTCCCAGGACTGTCAGGGCACTGACCTGTGTGACATACCCAATCTGTGCGTTTGTCCCAGGACGGTCAGGGCACTGACCTGTGTGACACACCCGATCTGTGCGTTTGTCCCAGGATTGTCAGGGCACTGACCTGTGTGACACACCCGATCTGTGCATTTGTCCCAGGATGGTCAGGGCACTGACCTGTGTGACACACCCGATCTGTGCGTTTGTCCCAGGACTGTCAGGGCACTGACCTGTGTGACACCCGGTCTGTGCGTTTTTCCCAGGACTGTCAGGGCACTGACCTGTGTGATACACTCAATCAGTGCGTTTGTCCCAGGACTGTTAGGGCACTGACCTGTGTGACACACCCGATCTGTGCGTTTGTCCCAGGACTGTCAGGGCACTGACCTGTGTGACACACCCGATCTGTGCGTTTGTCTCAGGACTGTCAGGGCACAGACCTGTGTGACACACCCGATCTGTGCGTTTGTCCCAGGACTGTCAGGGCACTGACCTGTGTGACACCCGGTCTGTGCGTTTGTCCCAGGACTGTCAGGGCACTGACCTGTGTGACACACTTGATCTGTGCGTTTGTCCCAGGACTGTCAGGGCACTGACCTGTGTGACACCTGGTCTGTGCGTTTGTCCCAGGACTGTCAGGGTACTGACCTGTGTGACACCCGGTCTGTGCATTTGTCCCAGGACTGTCAGAGCACTGACCTGCGTGACACACTCGATCTGTGCGTTTGTCCCAAGACTGTCAGAGCACTGACCTGTGTGACACACCCGATCTGTGCGTTTGTCCCAGGACTGTCAGGGCACTGACCTGTGTGACACACCCGATCTGTGCATTTGTCTCAGGATTGTCAGGGCACAGACCTGTGTGACACACCCGATCTGTGCGTTTGTCTCAGGACTGTCAGGGCACTGACCTGTGTGACACATCCGATCTGTGCATTTGTCTCAGGACTGTCAGGGAACTGACCTGTGTGACACACCCGATCTGTGCATTTGTCCCAGGACTGTCAGGGCACTGACCTGTGTGACACATCTGATCTGTGCATTTGTCTCAGGACTGTCAGGGCACTGACCTGTGTGACACACCTGATCTGTGCATTTGTCTCAGGACTGTCAGGGCACTGACCTGTGTGACACACCCAGTCTGTGCGTTTGTCTAAGGACTGTCCGGGCACTGACCTGTGTGACATACCCGATCTGTGCATTTGTCTCAGAACTGTCAGGGCACTGACCTGTGTGACACACCTGATCTGTGTGTTTGTCCCAGGACTGTCAGGGCACTGACCTGTGTGACATACCCGATCTGTGTGTTTGTCTCAGGACTGTCAGGGCACTGACCTGTGTGACACACTCAATCTGTGCGTTTGTCTCAGGACTATCAGGGCACTGACCTGTGTGACACACCCAATCTGTGCGTTTGTCTCAGGACTGTCAGGGCACTGACCTGTGTGACTCACCCAATCTGTGTGTTTGTCTCAGGACTGTCAGGGTGATCTGTGTGCTACCTGAGGTTAATGTGCCACTGCTCTTCACAAAAACAGCAACGTTAACAAGAAATTATACAACTGCATATTTTAGCTGTCCCTGTTTAACATTATTTATTTGATACATAATGTAGAGTAATTAATGCAATAATCTTATGTAGTCCTAACTCACAGAATTCTTCTCATATTTTTCTTTTTCTTTAGCTCTTGCCCTAACCTGTAATCCATGGGTCTAACCTACAATGCCTTGCTAGGTCTCTTACCTCTCAAAAGAAAATGGCTGTCTAAGCACCTGACAACAGCAGGAAAAGGAGAAAACCTAAATAATCAATAAATAAAAAGGGACACTCCTGCCACTGGTTGAATGTATGTTCTGTATACCTTAATATATATATATATATATATATATATATATATATATATATATATATATATATATATATATATATATATATATATATATATATATATATATATATATACAGTGAAATACTGTATTTTATTAGTGATAGTGGCAGACACACCTAGCTGGGACGGCCTCTTCCCCTAGGTCTCCCCCCTGCATTCTAAAAGTTGACTGAAGAAACTTGACCATAGAAACAGCCATAGAAACCTACTGGCTTTGTGTCTATTCTTTATACTTAAAAGACAAGTCACTGCCAATAAACATGCTTTAATTTGTACCCCCAGGTACTTCCTTGCCATTGTAATCCTCTTGGTTAATTTAGTGTGAGCATTAACCCCTATAATTATACCAATGCTTTAGTACTTACTGAAATCACAGGTTAGCTGATTGTTTCTTGCCATTATATCTTTTGAACCTGGCTCTTCCCACTCTATTTGCCCTTCAGTTCACTTGGGCTCACTCTTCTCCCCTACCCTACCCCATTCACACCCACCCCCACTTTCCTCAGACGTATACTCTCAGTTTCATAAATCACACCCCACTACCACTCAACTCTCTCCCTCAAGCTAATCCTAGCTATCCAATCATGCAGAACCTACCTCCTTCACCATTTTATTCTAAGTAACTCTTAGCTGCCCACACTTCTTTTACTCTACTCACTCTTTCCTACTCCACCTCCTATCACTCCCACTCCCACCACTCCCAATCCTCTCCTATTACCTCCCACAGTCACTACAATCCACTAAACTCTATACATTTCTCTATAGCTCTCTCACCATTTACTCACTTTCAAACTCTATTACTTAAATTTACAAAACGTCTTCCTCTGTCTCCCCCCAAAAACCTAAACCCACCCCTTCTCTTTTATAGCCTTCTTACCACAGCACACAAACCCTCCTTTCCAAGCCTTCTGCTGGGCACCAATATTCATCCCATCCTCCAACCCAACTACAGGTATCCATACCCCCCCTTTTACACCTCCAATACAATACCTAGCCATTCTCTCTCCTTCACCATAACCCATATTCAAACTCTACAATATCTCTCTCCAAAATATTAAAGATACTTTCTCTCAATATTCAAAGCATTGCTAACAATGTTGCTTCTTTTCATGTACTCACCTCTCTCTACACCTCTGATATTTTCACCCTCTCAGAAACATGGTTACAACCCCATATTACAGACTCTGAAATCTTCCCCTAGTTACAACATCCGCCACCTTGATTGGCACAAAAAAGAGGTGGCATTCCTATTTTATGCTGTAAAAAAACTTTCTCTCTGTCTTCTACCAACATCTCCTGCCAATTTCCCTCCAGCTGAAATTCTTATGGCTAACTGTAAATTAAATAATAACAAAAACCTTGCCATAGTAACAATTTATATCCATCCTGATAGCAGCATCCCTGCCCCTGAGCATTTTCTCTCATGGGCATCTCAAAACATCTCCTATGAGATTATCATCCTGGATGATGTCAATATTGACTGGAACTCACTTAATTCCTGCTATCCCAGTACTGGCATCAATCACTTTGGATTCTCACAACTGATTACCTCTCCGATCCACATGAATAAACACAAAAATAACAGCACTACCCTTGAGTGGATCCTCACCTCTAACCCAAATCTGTATCACAATACTACCACTTTACCTGACTTTCGCAGTCACCATCTCCCTACCCATGTGTTATGACACTCGCCTTATCTGCTAAAACCTCAGCAATACAAAGATAGCCATATCCTCACTAATTTCTACTCAGATACCTTCAATAATCTTCTCTTCTCTATTAACTGGTCCTTTCTATATGCCCTCCTGCTCAATGAGGCTGCTGCCAAATTTAATGACACCTTCCTAAATATATTAAACTCCTTAGCCCCCACTAGAAAAATAAGAACAAAAAGAAACTTTACACTGTGGTTAACCTATTCATCCCATAAATTAATACTCAAATGAAACAGTACCTAGAAAACCTGGAAAGAATCAGCACTTCACAACTTTTAAAAGCCTACAATAGCTTGAACTCCATAACCAACTCCATCTACCCCAACTCCACTCTCTCTTAAATCAGTCCTCTTGCTGTCCTACCCTCACTGACCTCCTCACTGTCTGCTCTCATAAATGTAACTTACGCAGCACAAAACTGCACCTCTTAGACATTTACAAACCTAATAAAAATATCGGCAAGCTTCTATACAGCCACTCCATAGTCACTGCCTGGAACAAACTTCCCCTTTCTCTAAGAACAGACAGCAACTTCTTCAACTTCAAAAAGGTTCTAAAGGACCTATTTACTAAATCCTGGACCTGTCCTTGTCCCACTCCCACCTAAACTGCTCCCTCTCCTCCTCCCCTCCCCCTCTCAGCTCACACATTTTATCACAACTACTCTTTCTAGGTCCTTATGATATTCTACCAACCACAAATTTCTCTATGGTGGTAATTCTTAGATGGAATCTAACTTTTTTATATTATATTTTATAGATTAAATATGTACCTTGGCTGGTCAAAACCTCAGTATTACTTCCGTATTCTAACATGCTCATTTATAAGTTGTATTTTCTTTGGCCTGTATGCATACATTTGTATGTCAATATGTATGATGTGTTGTTTTTGTATGTATCTATCTGTAGAGCTTTTCTCCTTGGGTCTCTGCTGAAAAAGGGGTCTGCAGCCCACATGGACCAACCCAGTTAACAGATGTCATATAAATAAATAAAAGTTTTTTTGCAGACTGGTTAGTCCCACTAGGATTGTGGCCCATTTACAGCACAGACATGAACCAGAACTTTTATACATGGAAGAAATTTGACCGAAACACTGGGAAATACCTGTGCTGTGAAGCAGAAGTTGATGAGAACTAGAGCTGACCTTTATGTCCAGTGCAATGTCAAATTGGAACAGGGGAATAGCAGCGAAAAGAAGATCATTTTGTTTGGAGCTAAAGGATACCGGCAAAGATCCTGACTAAAATGTTGTACATACCTGGCTCGGCCACATATCTGCTCTGTAGTCCCACACATGCTGTTTTAAGGCACTGCCATTCTTGTTCAACTCCATCCTGAGTAATTGCTTGACCTGTTGTACATTCTCTCCAGTCAACTTGCAGGTCATCAGACTGGTCTCTGTTGACCTTAGAGCCTTACCTCACCACTGCTTGCATCTGATTTTGGCAGACAATGGTTTATGCTGTGGACCTGTTTGTCTGGGGATGACTTTGCAGTCACTGATTCCATCCCAGTACCATTCCCTTTCTATAAGGAAGTCTACCTGAGTTGCAAGTTGGCCACTCTTGTATGTGATTTTGTGACTGTCTCTTTCTGAACTATGTGTTGGCTTTGGCTACTATCATGCCATTTGCCAGACAGAAGTCTAAAATGGTCTTTCCTTCTTTATTTCTGTTAACCACCCTGGTCACCCATTACCAACACCAGTTCATGTTGTCCTGCTTTATCTAGTAGGTTCTGCAATTGACTGAATACACTCTTCTCTTCACTTTGACAACCCTGCTGTGGGCATAGGCTGAGATTATGAATACTGTCCAATCAGACTGGAGTCTGATTTCCATGATTTTGTCACATATTTTAATGACATCCTTTACTGCCTTCTGAAGCCTCTCTCACACAATAATTCCCACATAATTTCTAGCCTCTCTTCCTCCTGAGTAGTAGACTCTGGATCCCAAGTCAAGTGGCTTTGCTACATTGCCCTTCCATCTATTCTTTCAGTTATATAGGATGTCCAGCCTTTTCCATACAATCATGTTATCCACTTTCCACATTCTGTTCTGTCAGTGGGCACACATTGAGTGTAGCAGTTCTTAGTTCATGTTTGTCAGGTTGATTTTTTTTTTTTACAAAATCCGGCTTTCACTCAACATAGTAACCAAGGCTGGGCAACTGGGCACCTGATGGAAAATAGCTTATTGAGCCAGGTTGGTGGCCTTTATGGCAGGCAACCACACTAGCCAATAGGGGCACATACAGTTCTTCTTTGTTTAGAATGGGTCCTTGGCATAAGTCAGAAAAGGCCGGGTCCTCAACCCACTTAACACCAGAAAATACCCATGCCCATTTGGGGACATTAGTCAAAATGACTGAATTACCTAGAGCCATATTTTACACCACAGAGTGGCTAGCCTTACCACTGCCTGCAGTCTTTGATCCATATTCTCGTATCTTGACTATACTGCACACCACAGTGCATGCACAGTGCACAAAGTGGTTGGTTTATACAACTCTTCCGCTATAGGGTACCATGTAAAGTCTATCCTGCCTCCTACAGCTCCATTCATTGGCAAGTTTGAGATAAAAACACTCACATGTTTTTCAAAGGTGGGAGGAACGCCACAGAAACACAGGGAAAATATGTAAACTGTAAACGGGCATTGGCTGGAGGTCAGGATTGAGCTTTGCACCTTGTGCAGATAGCAGAGGTAGCTAGGCTTAAAGGCAAGATCAAAGAATCAAGTTTTATGGAATGCATAAAACATAAATCAGAGGTGGTCTCAGTCACTGTGATAGGGGGCCCAGAGGCCCACCACCTGAACAGCAAAGGAGTGCTCAGCCATGACTCAGGCCAACATCACGTTACAAAGAGGAAAAACAAGTTATGAATTTGCTGCCACTTTCTTTTTGTATAGCAGAATCTGATTATACATCAACCAGGGTACAGCAACTTAATGAAAAAATCCTCATTTTTGTTATGATTCTGCATTCTAGTTAATGCGAGAAATTAGTTCATATCAAGAAAAAGTGCAGCTGTGTCAAATTACTTATTCTTTGTTTAGATAGGTAAGGAACTGGGATGTGGTGCAGTTACAGGAATGAGAGGTGAGGGACTGGGATATGATGCAATTATATGAATGACAGGTGAGTGTTTGGGATGGTCTACAGGTAGAGAAATGACAGGTGAGAAATTGTGGTGTGGTACAGTTACAAGAATGGCAGGCTAGGGAGTGGGATTTTTTGCAGTTAGATGAATGACATGTGAGGGATTGGGGTGGTGCAGTTACAGGAATGAGCGGTTCTTGGTCATTTTGTTAAAAAATCACTTCAGTTAGTGCAGTTTCATTGGGTTGCATAAGTAAAATAAGTCCCCAAACCAAAGCTTCTTCTTCTTCTTCTTCTTCTTCTTCTTCTTCTTCTTTTGGCTGCTCCCGTTAGGGGTCACCACAGCAGATCAACTGTTTCCATTTCTTCCTGTCCTCTGCATCTTGCTCTGTCACACCAACCACCTGCATGTCCTCTCTTACCACATCCATAAACCTTATCTTAGGCCTTCCTCTTTTCCTGTTACCTGGCAGCTTCATCCTTAGCATCTTTTTCACAATATACTACGCATCCCTCCTCAGCACATGTCCAAAGCAACGTAATCTTGCCTCTCTGGCTTTATCTCCAAACCTTCCAACCTGGGCTGACCCTCTAATATACTTATTCCTAATCCTGTCCATCCTCATCACACCCAGTGCAAATCTTAATATCTTCACCTCTGCCATGTCAAGCTCTGACTGCTGCCTTTTTGTCAATGCCACTGTCTCCAACCCATATAACATAGCTGGTCTCACTACCCTCTTGTAGACCTTCCCTTTCACTCTTACTGGTACTCGTCTGTCACAAATCACTCCTGACACTCTTCTCCACCCACTCCATCCTGCCTGTACTCTCTTCTTTACCTCTCTTCCACACTCACCATTACTCTGAACTGTTGATCCCAAGTACTTAAACTCATTCATCTTCGCCACCTCTACTCCCTGCATCCTCACCATTCCTCTATCTTCCCGCTCATTCACACAAACATATATTCTGTCTTAGTCCTGCTGACCTTCATTCCTCTTCTCTCTAAAGCAAATCTCCACCTCTCCAGGTTCTCCTCCACCTGTTCCCTACTCTCACTACAGATCATAATGTCATCTGCAAACATCCATAGTCCACGGGTCTCCAGTCTGATCTCGTCAGTCAACCTGTCCATCACCATTGCAAATAAGAAAGGGCTCAGAGCTGATCCTTGATGTAATCCCACCTCCACCTTAAATGCATCTGTCACTCCCACCGCAGACCTCACCGCTGTCACACTACCCTCGTACATATCCTGTACCACTCTTACATACTTCCCTGACACTCCCGACTTCCTCATACAGCACCACAACTCCTCTCTAGCAACCCTATCATATGCTTTCTCTAAATCCACAAAGACACAATCCCCAAACCAAAGCTAATTACTCTAATAATGAAGACAAATGAAATTCACAGGTGATTTCAAAGACAATTGTAATTATTAGTAAATGACATGTCATATGATTACTTCAGGAAACCAAACTATAAGTAACCAATGCAAAGAAGCTTTACATCAAGAGATTTAACATATTGGGGAGGTATAACACTAGAAGAAAGGGTAGGTGTCTTCTATTATTTTCAGAAGAGGATAAACATAGTGATGGAAAAAGTAACAAGAATAGGAGAAGGAAGATGAGTTAACTGGGATGGAAGGATGCAAAGGAAACATTGGACCATACAGTATGTACAAAGAACAAACTGTGGAAGACAGCTAAAGCCTTCTGTTAGAATTTTAGAGTTAAGTTAAATCAGAGCTTGGATGAAAAACAGACTGAAACTAAAAGAGGAGGCATTACATAACCTTACATAAAAATAGTCATGAAATTTATACAGATGGAATGGGATAGGAGAAAAAGAGCTGTCTTCTGAAATGTTGGCTCTCACAATGCTGAGTGCCGACAAGTTAAAATCACACTCTTCTCCTTTAAACTTCTTTTTGCAGGGGGACAAGACATTATACAGCTACAGATTTTAGCTGTCATGTTTAACATTATTTATTTGATGTGTAGGTTCATAGGATGATACCGGGCTATTGGCCCAGAAACCCTTATAAGCCTAGCCAAGAATTTCACCCATGTTCCCTCAAAGTCAGCACCTGTTTCCCTTGTCCAGCAGGGACACGGGTGGCATCCCAGGGGTATATTTTCTGTTTGCCATCCAGTCTTCCAGGTTCCTCTTAAAGAGGACTAGAGAGGTGCTCTGCTTGACATGGAGAAGGAGTCTATTCCACGGATGAGGGAGCCTTTGGGACACAAATCTATCCTGACAACAAGTTCTATTAATGTTACAGACCAGGTTAAGGCCTTGTATGTGGGTTGCGTGAGTGGAGTTTGTCTTACAGATATGCAGCAACTCCATCAAGGCTGGGTCTGAAATGGCCATGTATGCCAGACACATGTCACCTCTAAGCAGTCTGTATGAGACTGAGTAGAGGGACAGGGCTTTTAGCCTATCTGTATAGGACAGGTGTTTGAGACCCTGGATTTTCCTGGTCGAGAACCTCTGTGGTCCCTCCAACTGTTGCATGTTCTTGGTAAGGTACATGCTGAAGGGGGCACTGTACTTGACAATGGGTCTGATAAGGGAGGAGTACAGGGATGTTATGACCTCTTTGTTCCAGGATGAAATATTCTTATTTATGAAATGGGTCATGTAGAAAGCCTTCCATGCAATGGAGGCAATGTGGTGGTCAAAAGTCAGGTTGCTATCAACCTGGGTGGCCAAGTCCCTCACGATTGACTGCATGCTTAGTATGTTGTTATTAATGTGATAATTAGTGGGGATGACATTTTCCCCAAAGGGAATAATGATGCATTTCTTTGCATTCAGTTTGAGGCCATGCTTCTGGGACCAGTCATTTGTCTGGGTAATGCCCTCTTGGAGGATGCTCACATCAACAGGAGAATTTAAGACAGCACCCAGATTACAGTCACCTGCAAACGTGGTCAGCCACAGACCACTGGCTTTGGCTAGCACCTCAGAAAAGTATATCCCAAACAGTAGAGGCCCCAAGACCGATCCTTGGGGTACACCACTCATTGCGGGTCTACTACTAGAGGTGGCTTCCCCTACTTTGACTAAGTGGGTTCTATCAGTGAGCCATTTAGCTACCCATCTGGTAACATATGGGTTGATTCCTAGCTAGGAGAGTTTATCTATTATGCCTGAGTGAGGAATAGTGTCAAAGGCATTGACTAGGTCAAGCTAGGCAGTGTGCACTATCTTCCCCTTGTCCATGGCTTTGGTGACTGTTTAAAGAAGTCAACCAAGTTTAACAGGCATGATCTCTCTTTGACAAAACCAAACTGTGTGAGGTCAAGCATTTGGAGGTTGCCAATGTCCTTGTTTATAAGGTCCATGATAATGCGGTCCATGGCCTTGCAGATCGGGTGAGTTAGGTTGATGGGCCTATAATTGCCTGGGTCAGTGGATGCTCCACCTTTGTGTAGAGGAATGACAGTGGCTGTCCTCTATTCAGCTGGGATAAAGCCAGTGCTCAGGCTCTGGCTGAATAGGGTGTCTAATGGAGCTGAGAGTTCATGCCTGAGGTCATGTAGGATACAGCCAGGGATGTTATCGGGTCCCATGGAGACTGTATTTTTTGCCTTTGAGAGGGCATTAAAGATCTGCTCCCTGGTGATGAGGGGAGGGGGCAGATGCTGGGCATGTCTTGGTTTACTGATGGGGGGAACAGGGGAGTGAAATTTTCACTGAACCTGTCTGCCAGCAGGTTGGCTATATCTATGATGTTTGTGTATGTGGTGTTATTGACCACCAGTTCAGAGCAGATTTGGATGTTACCTTTGAGATTGTAGGTATATACCTAATAGACTCCTTCTGCACTTGTTTTTAGTCATTTTTAATTTAATTGCATTTTTTAAACTGTTTGGTCTAACATTACTACATACGCAAGTGTGCTAGCTTGCACTGCATTTGAATTGTTTTTACTGCTGTTTTGGCTACTTTTCTGTATGAAAAAAAAATCTAAACCTGTTTCCTACCTTTCCTGTAACTAGTGTAGTCTAGATTCAGATTTGCTGTATCCAGGACTGTATGTAAGCTTCGGAGCAGCCCAAGCTTTCTGTGCCGGAGGGAAGCCTTCTAGCTTATCAGTGGGAGTGGTAAGCACTAGGTAACCTATCTACCACATAAGGAGTGGAAATTGTAGTTATTGGCTGTTTGGGCAGTTTTTCGATCTCTGTCAACTTTCTGATTTAAAAGCCCGCATTTGCACTTGTTTCCCCCCTTTCCTGTAACTAGTTTAGTTCAGACATAGATTCTTAGTTTTAGCACTTGAATTTGCTTATTCGTGATCAGCACTTGTTCAGAACTTGTAAGCACTAAATAACCTACTAATTACTACAGCACTCAACCTTCCTCATTACCTAGAGGAAAACAGTTTTGGTACTTACTTTCCTCACTTGCTTAGAGAAAAACAGCTCTTGTACTCACTTTCCTCACTTATCTAGAGGAAAATAGTTTTTTATTCAGGCATGTCTAAGGGTCAGCTCCCAGTGTTCTCTCCTGTCTATCTGATGAATCTGGGCATCTTGGGGCAATGTAGAAATTGCCTCATGTACACAGACAACCCTCTAATCCTACCACCCAACACTACAACCTGTGAGAGATGCATTTATCTAGCCAAATTGGAGGTAAAGCTCTCTCCAACCAAGACTGAACTTGACAGTCAAGAGGAAAATGTAAACACTCGCAGCACACCACACTCATCACATAGTCTATACCACCAAAATCCACACATAGAAACACAAAAACATTCACAGAGGCTCTCAATAATAATCTGCTCAAGCAACAGAAACCTCCAAAGCAGAAATGCAAGCAAACTCAACCCCCCCAACACAACCCAAATGACACATAGCTCGCAGACAAAGTGTGCCACTCAACCACAGCCAATAAGGCAAAACAACGTACCCAACACCTTAGTCATAGGTGACTCTATAGTCAGGCACACTGATGTCCCACTCACCAGGCTAAACAAGGAGAAAGTTACTGTCAGCTGCTTGTTCGGTGCCAGGATCCGCCACATAACCCACGCACTCAGGTCACTCCACAACAAGTACAAATATGACTCTGTCATTGTCCATGATGATGTGAATGATTTGAGATGTACCTCCCTGGACTACATGAAAAGAGACATGGAAGAGCTATCTGATCTTGTAGCCCAGGCAGGTATGACCCTAGCCCTGAGTAGCATTCTGCCATCACCCAGAATGATACCGCAATACAAGGACAAAATGATTGACTGGTGAATTTGGGAATTTTGAGGCAATGCTACAATTGCCTTATGTACACAGACAACCCTCTCCTCCTTCCAACAAACTCTAATACATGTGAGAGATGCAGTTACACAGCCAAACTGGAGGCAGAACTCTCTCAACCCAAGACTGGCACAGTCAGTCAGGAGGAAAAGGTAACCATCCGCACCACAAATCCAGTCTCACATAGACTTTTTGCATCTGCATACCCAACACATAAACACACAAAAACATACTCGGAGGCTCTAAATAAAAATCTGCCTAAGCAGCAAAGACTTCCAAAGCAGATATCCAAGCAACAGCCACCCCTCAACAATACCCACGAATCACATATCTCACAAAGTCAGTGTACCTCACAGTCACAGCCCTTAAGGCTAAACAACACACCAAATATACTCATTATAGGGGACTCTATTGTCCGGCACACTGATGTCCCACTCACCAGACTGAACAAGGAGAAGGTCACTGTAAGCTGCCTGTTGGGTGCCAGGATCCGCCACATAATGCAAGCACTCAGGTCACTCCAAAGCAAGTACAAGTATGACTCCATCATTGTCCATGCTGGTGTGAATGACCTGAGATGTACCTCCCTGGACTACATGAAAAAAGACATAGAGGAGCTCTCTGATCATGTATCCCAGGCTGGTATGACCCTGACTTTGAGTAGCATCTTGCCCTCACCAAGAATGATGCCACAGTATAAAGACAAAATGATCAGTTTCAACAAATGGCTAAAGTATTGGTGTCATTCAAAGGTGATTCACTCTGTCAGCCTGGGATGACATGCTCAACAAGCCACGTTGCTTCTCTAGGAACGGCTTGCACCTGTCACCCTTAGGCTTTCGTATACTGGCCAAGGCTCTTGCCACCCCCATAGTGCCTTTTTTAGGCAAGGCTCAAAGGACAAACCCACCTCCACAGATAACCCAAGGATAAAAAAACTAAAGGAAATGCTACTCAATGCCAGAAGTCTAAACCTCAAGATGCACGCACTCGAGGCTCTCATCAGTATGGAGAAAATCGATGTCTGTGCAGTAACAGAAACCTGGTTCAAGGCTCCTGAGAGCACCCCAGCACTACCAGGTTGTAACTCATACCATGCTTTTCTGCCCCAAAACTCGGACCGAAGCACAAAAGGAGAGGGAGTATCTATATTCATCAAAGATACCTACACCTCCAGGTTAGTGGCACTGCACGAAGCATAGAAAACCATCCATGTGCAACTAACAATGGGCAAAACTGCCTTTCAGTTTGTAGCCTGCTACAGATCACCCTCCCTTTCACAGGAACCCCACTTGGCATTCCTGAGAACACTGGAGAATATGAAGGTCTCTCCAAACACTATGATATTGGGTGACTTCAACTACCCAAACATTGACTGGGAAAACTACTCAAGCCTAAACACCCTCGCCCAATGGTTCCTTGAATTTATAAACTCTAACGCGATGGAATAACTGATCACCACTCCCACAAGAGGGAACAACATATTGGACCTGGTCATCACCAACATGGGAACTCTATGTTCCACACCAGAGGTAAACCCCTCATTGGTAAGATCAGACCATAAACTAATTTCCCTGGACATCCATATCCCGTCGCCACCCCCAGCCAAGGAAATCACTGTAAAGAATTTCTCAAAAGCTAACTTCACACTTCTCAAGACTGAGGTGGAATCCTTCAAAGCCCCTGGGCCAGAGGATAATACAGCCCAATCCACAGAATCCTTTACAAATGCATTCTATGAGCACCTGCAGGAATGCATGGATCGTGCTATCCCAAATAAAACCAAGACTCACGCCTCCAAAAACAGGAGACCGGTCTGGTGGACCCCGGCCATAAATAAGCTATACAACAGAAGGAGGAAGCTACTACATGACAGAGCAAAATCCCAAAAAGGGAAGGCATCTCTGATCAGTATTAGCAAGAAACTATGATCCCTCATAAAATCATCAAAGGCCAGTTTCAAAAGAAAAATTGCCCTAGACACTAAGGCCTTATTTAGTTATGTCAGGAATATGGGTGGAAACTCCCAGATATGCTCTGAATTGTTGCATAATGGTACAAAATATACCGAACCTACAGACATAGCCAACATCCTGGCAGACAGATTCAGCGCTAACTTCTCCCCCCTTCCCCATCAAAGGAGCAAATGCCTATCCCACCTGAATGTAACCTCCCTGACATCACAGATGCACAGGTGAAAGCTGCCCTCTCCAAAGCAAAAAACACAGCATCTATGGGACCGGACGGTGTCCCAGGCTGCATCTTACATGAGCTCCAAGAAGAACTGAACCCTCACATTAAGTCACTGTTCAAAATTAGCCTTACTACAGGATATATACCCAAAGAATGGTGTACAGCTACAGTGGTCCCACTCCACAAAGGTGGTGCCATAACGGACCCCGGGAACTATCGCCCCATAAGCCTGACTAGTCTGGTCTGTAAAGCTATGGAGCATATTATCATGGAACTCATAAACAAAGACATTGGGAGCCTCCAGACACTGGACCCTACCCAATTCAGCTTTGTTAAGGGCAGATCTTGCCTCTTAAACCTAGTTGATTTCTTTGAAACAGTTACAAAAGATGTAGACGAGGGCAAGGTAGTCCACACAGCCTACCTGGATCTTGCAAAAGCCTTCGACACAATACCCCACTCAGGCATTATAAATAAGCTTACCAGCTTAAATATCAACCCCTATATCACAAGATGGGTTGCAAACTGGCTCAGTGATAGAACCCACATGGTCAGAATCTCAGGTGCCACATCCGAATCCAAGCCAGTTACAAGTGGCATCCCACAAGGCTCAGTTCTGGGACCTCTCTTATTCAGTATATACTTCTCTGAGGTTCAGGCTAACATGGGGGGACTATGGCTGACAAAGTTCTCAGATGACTGCAAACTGGGAGCCATAATCAACTCTCCAGCTGACACAAGCATCCTCCAAAAGGGTCTCACGGAGGCAGATGCTTGGTGCCAGATCCACGGCCTCAAGTTAAATGCTAAAACATGCATAGTCATCCCATTTGGGAAAAGCAAAGTGCCCACAAATTACCATATAGGTGGTAATCCATTAAGTACTGAAGAAGTAATTAGAGATTTGGGGACCAACGTAGATAGTAATCTCTCCTTTGATAATCACATAGCCACAGTAGTTGGAAAGACCTTCTATATAGCCCACCTTATCATGAAAGAGTTTGCATCTAGATCAAGAGAGGTCATTGTGCCCCTCTACTCGTCACTCATCAGGCCCATAATTGAATACAGTGCCCCTTTTGGGATGAACATTACCCGACACCTGCAGCAACTGGAGAGACCCCAAAAGTACCCCACCAAGAGGATCATGGGCTACAAACAGATGTCCTATACAGCTCAACTAAAGAAACTCCAGCTCTACTCAGATGCTTACCACCTACTAAGAGACGATCTATGCCTGACATACAAAGCCATGTCTAACCCAGAATTAATGGACATGCTCCACCTCAAAAAATCCAAATCCCTTAGAGCTACATGCTCCAGGGGCTTAAACCTTAGCCCAAAAATAAATAGGACATGCTGGAGGGACAAATTCATTTCCCAGAGGCTCTCCTCACTCTGGAATAGAATACCAATTCATGTTACACATAGCCCCTCGTTGACCCTCTTCAAGCAAAATCTGGACACATGGATGGGAAATCGCAAATTCACCCCTGGGATCTCTTCTGTGTCCCTGCTCAACAGAGACACAGTAAACTAATCTTAAAGGGCTACCTTCTGTGACCTACTATACAGAGGCACAGTAGGCTAATCTAATAGGGAGGCGAAAGCCAAATACACTCGGACTAGGCTTATAAATGCCCTAGGGCAGATAGCCTAGTATCTACCTATGAACCTATGAACCTATGAACAATTGGCTAAGCTGCTGGTGTCATTCTAAAGGGATCCAATATCTGTCTGATTGGGATGACATGGTCGACAGACCATGATGCTTTATCACAGATGGCCTGCACCTGTCACCCCTGGGATTCCGGATACTGGCTAAGTTTTTTGCCGCCCCTATAGTGACTTTTTTAGACAAAGTTCCAATGACAAATTCACCACTGTAACAGGAACAGACAAGCAAAAACTGAGGGTGATGCTACTCAATGCTAGAAGTCTAAATCTCAAAATGCACTCACTTGAGGCACTCCTTAAAATGGAGAACATCAATATCTGTCCAGTGACTGAGACCTGGTTCAAGGCTCCAGAGACCACCCCTGTACTACCAGGCTATAACGCATACCACACTTTTTGGCCATGTAACCTGGACCGGAACACCAAAGGTGGAGGTGTGTCCATATTCATTAAGGATATCCACACCTTCAGGCTAGTTGCTCAGCATAATGCAGCCGAGGTTATCCAAGTGCAACTAACTCTGGGCAAAACTGCAATCCAAATTATAGCTTGCTACAGATCACCCACCATGCCCCAGGATTCCCACTCCTCTTTTCTTAATGTACTGGAAAATATTAGGGTTCACCCAAACACCCTAATAATGGGTGATTTCAACTACCCCACCATTAACTGGGAAAACTACTCATGCACCAACTCCTTTGCTCAACGCTTTCTGGAATTCATAAACTCCAATGCCCTGGATCAACTTATCCACACCCCCACCAGGGGCAACAATATCATAGATCTAGTCATTACCAACATTAGTGACCGGTGTTCCACACCTGAAGTCAATGCCTCTTTGGTCCGATCCGACCATAAGCTAATCACCCTAGATATCCACATCCTGCCCCCACCCCCCCACCCCCTATTAAGGAAACCATGGTAAAAAATTTCTCCAAAGCCAACTTCATGCTTCTTAAGACAGAAGTGGTGAACTTCATGACACCCATGCAGATGGACAATGCAGTTACAACTACTGAATCCTACACAATTGCACGTTATAAGCACTTACACAAGTGCATGGATCGTGCTATCCCAAACAGAACCAAGACCTTATCCTTCAAAAAAAGGAAGTCAGTCTGGTGGTCCCCTGCCATAAACAAACTGTACAACAGAAGGAAGAAACTGTTGCAAAGAGAGTAAAATCCCATGAGTGGAGGAGCTCCCTGGTCAGCATCAGTAAGAAGGTATGATCCCTGATAAAGTTCTCCAAAGCTAGTTACAAAAACAAAATTACCACTGATTCTAAAGACAACCAGAAAGCATTCTATAGCTACGTCAAAAATCTCAATAGCAACACTCAGATCTGCTCTGAGTTACAGCACAATGGCACTAAATATACAGACCCAACTGATATTGCCAACATCCTGGCAGATAGGTTCAGTGTTAACTTTACCCCCCCCCCACCACCACTACCTCTATACCTGGAAGAATTCAAAGTTCCTGTAATCATGGCTGCACAGGTAAAAATCACACTCTCCAAAGCCAAGAACACAGCATCCATGAGACCAGGCAACATCCCAGGCTGCATTCTACATGAACTACAGAATGAACTTGCACCCTACTTAAGTACCATGTTCAATCATAACCTCACCTCAGGCTTTGTGCACGCTGAAAGGTACACAGAGATGGTTATCCCACTCCACAAGGGGGGAGCCACCACGGACCCCAGGAACTACCACCCCATTAGCCTGATGAGCCTGGTCTGCAAGGCCATGGAACGTATCATCATGGAACTTATAAACAAAGACATTGGTAATCTCCAAACTCTGGACCCCACCCAGTTCGGGTTTGTAAAAGGCAGTTTATGTCTCCTAAACCTGACAGACTTCTTTGAAGCATCACCAAAGCTGTAGATGAGGGTAATGTGGTTCACACAGCCTATCTTGATCTTGCCAAGGCTTTTGACACTATCCCCCACTCTGGAATTTTAGATAAACTCACTAAACTAGGTATAAATCCTTATGTCACAAGATGGGTTGCCAACTGGCTCACTGACAGAACCCACACTGTGAAAGTAGCAGACTCCAAATCCGACTTCAGACCAGTGACAAGTGGAGTGCCACAGGGTTCATTCCTGGGTCCTCTCCTGTTTGGTATCTACTTCTCTGAAGTACAGGCTAACACAGAAGGTCTTTGACTAATGAATTTCGCAGATGACTGCAAACTAGGAGCCATAATCAAAACTCCTAATGATGTGGACATCCTACAAAAAGGCCTCACTGAGAGAGATGCCTGGTGTAAAAGCCATGGCCTCAAGCTCAATGCCAAAAAGTGCATTGTCATCCCTTTTGGTAAAAACTCTGTACCCATGAATTATAACATAAGCGGTAGTATACTTAACACCAAAAGTGTGATAAGAGACCTTGGGACACAGGTGGACAGTAGTCTCTCCTTTGATAAAACACCTTAAAATACACTGGTTATGCCCATGTTTCAATCCTGACTAAAAATTGTGACTTCCACAATTTTTTTTTCTCTCTCTAACACCTTCTTTCTATTCGCTCTCTACTACCTACACTTTGTGAAGTTTCCCTAACAATCTACTCCTTATACAAGTAGCATCTTTTACAATCCATTAAAGAATTTTGAATGTAAAAGAAATTTCCTAATGTGCTCTACACTTGCCACAAATATTTTACTGTTACAGAACCTTTCTATTTTGTATTTCTATAACTACAACTTAATTGTTTTCTCTACAGGGTATGTATGTAGAATTCTGTAATGTAGTCTTGAATCATGTTTAACCTGCTACTTATTTTTTTTATGTATAACGTAACTGTGTTTTGTCTCTATGTGGAGCTTTTCTCCCCGGGCCTCTGCTGAAAATGGAAATATATCCAGTCAGACCAGCCCGGTAAACAAATGTAAAATAAAATAAATAAATAAATAAATAATCACATTGCCACAGTAGTCAGAAAATCCTTCTACATGGCACACCTCATCACAAAAGGTTTCTCATCCAGAAAAAAAGAGGTCATTGTTCCCCTCTACTCATCACTCATTAGACCCATTACAGAGTACAACACCCCTTTTGGTATGTACCTCACAAGACATCGACAATAACTGGAAAGGCAGCAGAAATACCTCACAAAGAAGATTACCAGCCTCAAACAGATGCCCTACGCAGACCGTCTCAAAAAACTCCAGCTTTACTCTGTCGCATTTTGCCTACTCAGAGGGGATCCCTGCCTAACATACAAAGCTATGTCAAACCCAGAGCTGTTGGACATGCTCCACTTAAAGAAATCCCAATCCCTCCGAGCTACATGCTCTAGGGACATAAACATTGTCACCACAATAAACAGAACATGCCAAAGGGATAGATTCCTGTCCCAGAGACTTCCCATACTCTGGAATAAACTATGTATCTATATCAAACAAAGCTCCTCAACAGCACTCTTCAAGAAAAATCTTGATGATTGGATGGGAAATAAGAAATTCCCCCCGGGGATCACTTCTGTGGCTCTGCTCGACAGTGGCACAGGAAAATAATTTTCTTGGGTGGCAAAAGCCAGGGTACCTTTTTGGCTGGGCTTGTATAGGCCCCAGTGCTGATAGCCTAGTACGTACCTATGAACCTATGAACCTATATGTGAAGAAGGCCTTGTGATTGTCTTTGGTGGACGTGACCAATTTGGACTCAAAGTTAGACTTAGAGAATTTCACCAGTGACCTTATTTGCTTATTCAGCCAAAGAAGATATTGCTTCCAACTTGGCACCTGCTCCTTCTTGGCCCTGGACAGCAATTTGTTTCCTTTTATTATAGAGTTTGTTTATTGCTGCTGTCCAGCAGACAGGTTTAACTCATCCTTGAGGAAGATGACGTGGTCCTGTCAGGTACTGCTGAGTCCATACAGCTATGTAGGTGCTCATATCGTTTTTTGGTGCAGGCCTGGACATTAGTGCTGGTTCCAACTGAAGGGACAGTGGCTGTGAAGCTGGTTATACATGTTCTGAGGAGACTGTAGTTCATTTTGGAAAATTTCTTTTGTTTGACCCTGACGTGGGGGAGGTCAAGGATGATGGAGACTTCAAAAGTGATCGCTTTGTGGTTGGATCTTACCAAGGAGGATGACACTGTAGGGGTGCTACAGTGGCTCCTCATGTTGGTTAGGACCAGGTCCAGGATATTTTCACCTCTCATAGGGGTGTCGACCAACTGATCCAATGCATTGACGCTGACAAAGTTAAGGAATCTCTAGGCATTTATGTTTGGTCTAGAACAGGTCTTCCACTCTATGGTTGGGTAGTTAAAGTCACCCAGGATCAGGGTAGAGGGTTGAATCTTGATGGATTCAAATAAGTGCATATAGGTGGGGTGGGTGTCCTGAGTCATGGTTGTGGGTCTGTAGCTAGCCATTATTTGAATAGGTGTTTTGTCAACAATTAACTGCACTTGGAGTTTCTCCCATGTGTCATACCATCTGACCAGCATGGAGGTGTGTATGTCTTTGATAATATTGAAACTCCACCTCCTTTGGCTTTGTACCCCTCCATTTGGGGTCTGAAACTATGGTAGGATGGTAGGATGAGTAATCTGGTAAGGATGGGGTCCTCTCCATAGCTTTGAACCAGGTTTCAGTGACTGCACAAATGTCAGCATCCTCCAGGGTGAGGAATGCTTGCAATGAGTGCAATTTCATGTTTAGCAGCATGACTTTAAATTTTGTTTATAAGAAGTTTTCATGTTGGTAATTTTGTGTTCATGACTTTGTCTAAAAAGGCACTATGGGAGAGGCAAGAACCTTTGCCAGAAGCCTAAAGCCCAAGGGAGACAGATGAAGGCCAGCTCTGGCAAAGCATTGTGGTCTGTCAGTCATGTCCTTCCAGGCTGTCAGGTGCTGGATTCCCTTGGAATGACACCAGAAACTTAGCTAATTGTTAAAGTCAATCATTTTCTGTTTGTATTGAGGCATCATCCTGGGTGATGGTAGGTTGCTGCTTAAGGCTAGGGACATACCTGCCTGGGACACATATTCAGCAAGCTCAATCATGTCTCTCTTCATATAGTCCAGAGAGGTATGTCTCAAGTCATTCACACCAACATGGACTATGACAGAGTCATCACAGTACCTGCTGTTGAGATACTTCAGTGAATGCATGATATGATGGATTCTAGCATCTGACAAGCAACTTATCGTGACTTTCTCCTTCTACTTAATTAATGTACTTTTTCTTTTTTTGCAGACTAGTTAGTCCCACTAGGATTGTGGTCCATTTTCAGGAAAGACATGAACTACATTTTACACACATGGAAGTAATTTCACTGGAACACTTGGAAATAGCCTCCTGTGAGGTAGAGGGTGATCGGAACTAGAGCTGTCTGTTACATCCAGTGCAATGTCAAACTGCAGTTGGAAAGCACTATGGGGAATAGCAGCGAAATGAAGATAATTTGTCTTGGAGCTAAAGGATGCCAGAGAAGACCTGACTAAAATACTATACATAGCTGAGGTAAAACAAATATCTATAATTTTGGATCATCTTGGTGAGGAAGTGAGTGAAACTGTAGTGTCTCGATATTGTTTGTGACAGTAAAATGAACTGGTGGACCAGCAAAGATTTTGCAAGTTGAGGAATGTTTCTGTCACATGAAATGCAGAGAAACTGGGCAGAGAATTTAAACAAGGAAATGACCATATGGATGACGATTCACTGTAAATGATGTTTGTGTGGTTGTTTTATGTGTGTGCTTGAATTATGAGCCATGATAACTTTCAAAGTGGAATCTTACCCACTTAAGGTATTTCAAAGTAGAAGTGACATGTCTGATCAGATATACTTTTTGGAACACTGTTTTGAGTCCATTGAGGACAAAAGTAACTCAAATTACTGTTGCAGGTTAGAAATTATATCTTTAGGTGACAAGTGCCTATAGCTTCTATTCCATCTCTCAGTGCTTAGGCTATGAAATAGAATATCATACATTTTTATTTTGAGAAAAGTTTTTCTAAGCATATTAACATACATGCTAAAAAGGTAAGAAAAAGACAATTGGTACTGTACATTTTTTTAACTTTTAGCCAACGTATGTGTGCTTACTTGCTTTTTGATGGCCACCATCAAAACTTGCTAAACCAACTAAGCAACATATTTCTTTTTCTCTCATACTGCATTTGTTGGAAAGTTAGACTAGATTTCAAGATAAGCCACTGAAGTAATTTAAAAGGAAGCTGCTTTCATGAGCTGTGTGCTCTAGGCTCTGCCCAAAGGTATAACACAGACCTCATAACACCTGGTTGTCACTGGGTCTGAGTGAGATGACTTTACATTGGGGATAGCAGTATTTAAAATGTACACAACTACAGAAATTAAGATTTAATAGTTCTGGTAACGTTACTTTGTTGTCTGCTTTATAGGCTGTGACTAATATTTCTCCCTAAAGGGGATTTGTTACAGCAGATCTAGTGACTATACATGGAATATGTTATTCCATGCTGTAGACATCAGCTATATATCAGCCTTTTCATGAGTCCACAATAATTCTGCACAAAAAGAAACAGAAGAAACATCTTCACTGTAATTTTATATTTAGATATTTCTAAAAATGTGATGTTACTATGACAATGCTGACAGTACATCCATCTGGTGAGAACCTGAAGGTTGTAGGTTTGAGTCCCAGATATGAAACATTTGTGTACAATTACACCCTGAGCATGCTATTGTACTGATTGGGTTTGACTTCCTTTACTTGAGATGTATTTCCCTTCAATCTCCTCTTAAACTGTTCTTTGGAATCTTGCTGAAAGAAAAAAATAAATAAATAAACAACACCATTCAAAAAACAGATAAGAAACATATTGAAAACACAGAAAAATAAAAAAATATTAATACTGTGTTATATAATGATCCAGCAAACAATGCAAAATCAAATGCAAATGAGGTCAAACTAATAAAGGAGTACAAAATATCAATAAATGCAGCATAAGCAAAACAAATGACATAAACGCATTTAAATGTAGTAATTGTTTCAGGAATTTTCCTAATGTACTAATGCATTGATATCCTTCCTTTCCAAAAAGATAAGGTGCATGTTTTATTAAAAATACAAAAGTGTGAAAATAAATCTCATGTAGTAACAATCACCATGTAAAAATAGTCAAAACAAAACCAGGATTGTCCTTTGAAACACCATGGGCCAGATTCAGGAAGCCTCCGTGTAAGAGTTATAACTCTTACACGGAGGCTGCAGTTAAACGGTGTGATGTCAGCATGTCATGCATATGCATGAGGTGCATGAGGCATGCTGAATCACACTGTAACTCTTACACGGTCCGTGTAAGAGAGTAGGGGGCGTGTCCATAGGCTAAGCCCTGCATGCGGACACGCCCCCGTAAGTGTATAATGGCTGAAAGTAAACAGCCACGAGAGAAGCCATGGAAATGTAAACAAACACACTGCACAACACATTCCCCCACAGACCATCAGTGTACAAAGTGAACAGAGGCTATAAAATGAAAATAAAAACTGTTTTATTTTTTTTAACCCCCGTAAATGTGTGCTACTGTGTGCGCTCGTGTGCGCGGGTGTGCTACTAGCGCAACTGCAGTTAGCAATCAGTGGAAAAGGATATGAGAACTACATATGCAACATAAGCCAAGAAGAAATAGCTTAGCGGTAGAGTTGCCAGCTTAAGAGTAGGCAGACAGGATTCGAGCCCACACAACAACTTTTTTTTTTTTTTGTAAATAAGCACTAAAAAAGCCCCTGACAGTATTGTCCAAATGTAAAAGTATACCCTTTTGTAAAATGGAATGAAATGGAGCATACATATTGAAGTAACACAATAATAAAAATAATTAGAAATGTACCGATAGCTAAGCTGTTGTGAGACACAGTGCCCGTAGCTGCGTAGTGTTTAAAAAGCTGCAATCGGTATGCCCGTTGCTAAGCACCGGTTTAACAGGCTGAAACTGTTTGCAACTAGCTGTGCTTAGCTCAACATGTGTGTCACTAGCCAATTAAGGTTTATCCCAGCGCACACAGTTTGCGCGCTGCTCCCACAAGCTAACTGCCAGTGCGCATGCGTTACCTCCGCGCAAACAAGCACAGACCTGCTTTTAAGTGCTTAAAAGTGCTTATGGCATGTTTGATTGACAGGTCCTCAACTCATTTCTGTCATGAAAATTAAAAATCAGTGGTTAGATTCGAACCCAGGATACCATGCACTAGAGTCAAGGTACTAAACCATGACAGCAATACCTAGGAATGCAGAAATAGCATATATATGGGATAAAATACAGAATGGCGCATGATAAAGCATTTTCAGTGAAGTAGATACAATTCCAAAATGGCCAATCAGAGAAATGTGCGGGAAAAGCAGCATATATAAGCCCCATAGGCGGGAATACACACCATAACCGATTGTAGAACAGACCTGCAGTCAGAATGAGTGGAGTAGGTGAGGGACTTTGCTTTCGAGCACAGCGTTGGGACGTTGAGGAGTCCAGATACATGGTCTGGCTCCTTGTCCATCATCACGAGGCCCAACTCATGCAGGGCCAGGTCTCATGGGGAGCGTACAGGGCAGAGGCATGGGACCAGCTGGCTCATGATCTGACCAGTGCTACTGGCATTCCATGCACTGGTGAGCAGGTCCGTCACCACCATGCGGACCTGAAGCGGCGTAAGCAAGACCAGTTGACCCAATGGATCCAGGAGGCCCGGGATATGCCCAACGCCCCACTACTGAGTAAATTACATATTACTCATGTATGTAAGGATTTCAACTAGCTGATACCATGGAGATGTGTAGTCCAATATTACTTCCTTTGTATTACAGCTGCAGGTGTCCGCTCTGCGAACCGTGAGACGCATGACCGTAGACTAGCGCGGCTGCGCCACCATGCAGGTTAGTAACCCCATCTAGTACTTGTAAATAAATATTATAGTGTAGCATGTATCAGAACACTGTAGTGTATTGATTAAAAGTAATCTAATGTGCAAGCAAGAATTGAAAGTTTGCAGGTATGTCTGCAACAAGTTCATCAGTATGCAAGTGTCACTGGAAAAATAATTTATAGAAATAAATAGTGCTGTAATACAGATGTCCCACCATTAATTAAATGTAGTATAACCTGCAGTAGTCTCCAGAGTACAGCTTCAGAATCTGAGGTAGTCACATATGTGATTTATCCCCTGTTGAAATGCTGAATCATGACAGAAGTGAGGCTGTTGGAAAGTGTTTGAATCACCACAGGTCTAATATGTGAACAAAGCCTAGAAGTACCAACCTGAACTGTGAAGTTGCAGGATGTGTGAGAGTGACAGAAAGGGTCATGTATGAATAAATAAAGTAGTAATAACCCCTGAATATATTAGCCCCAGTGTGTTTCCACAGAACTAAATGCATGTGTGAAGTACAAATTAACATCCCAAACTGATTTCAGTGTGTCTGAATCTGGAATGTCAAGGCCAAAATCTGTATATGGTGATAACAGTAAACAATTTGCAGATAGAATGAATGATTATCTGACAGACTAAACATCCATAGTTGTCCCCTGTCCTGTCATCAAAGTGTAGCAGGATGATGTACCTGATCAAATTAAAAATAAGTAGGATAGTGATGTATGTGTAACAGGTGTAGCATGACAGTCAAATAAAAATCATTTTGAAACATCAGCCTCAACTTAATTGTGTACCTATTACAAATGTATATCAATGTGTAACTTATGAATGTGTCATCACTTTCTATCTCCACCCAACCCTATAATTCCATATAACAACACCCAATAAATATTGGTATGTGAACATTTCATTAACCATGGACATTTGTCCGTTCCAAACATATATGCATGTCTGTTCGTGCATGTGCCCTGTTCATACCTGAAAATCTGATGGCCTGTTGCCATTAATCAACCCTGCATGTTGTTTGATTGTGTATTTCCGTTCAAATAATGCATGTGATATTGATATGCCCCTTGTTCAATGGTGTTAATATCTGGGTGTTTGTTTAATGGGAATACCAATGCATGCTGTTACAACTAATCTGAATGGAATAATATGCCACTAACCCAAACTAACATAACTACTCACAAACCTAGAATGCTTGGGAAGTCAGGTCCCAGCGGACCCACCTCTCCCACCTCAGCTGGCGACTGCACCTGGCACTAGTGCCCAGGCCGGACCCTCCTCCGGTGGCCCTGTGCCACCTTCGGGTGGAAGCGCTGCAGGGGATGGGGCCCGTCCCCCCTCTGCAAGCGTGGCCGGAGGAGTTTGTCCACTCACCCTCCAAGGTGTCCGGTCTGTGGTGCGAAGGGAGATCCAAGACTCCGTTCTTGGGCCCCTATGCCAGCTCAAGGCTCGTGTGGCACAGCTAACGGCCCCGGCCGTTGCACCGCCTACACAGCCCCCAGCACAGCCCCGTCCTGGGCTGTGAAGGAACAGTGGCACCTGCCTATAGGTGGGGATATCAGTTCCACTGTTGCCATCTGTGGGCTCATGCGTCTTGGATATCCCAACCTCCGTCCCCGTCAATTGTGTAACCCCCCCACGTGTGTCATACACCGCCCCTGTATGCGTCTTGTCTGTCTTGTCTGTTAACCTACCCACCCTACCTCCCCAGCTATACCGACTTCCTTCACCTGACATACCACTCTCCCCTGAAAAAAAAAAAAGGGCACTCTGTACCCACAAAAAAATTACGCCCCATACATAGCTGTCTATGTCGCACACATGTCCGCTTGACATTGAAACTGTTAATTACAATTGGCTCTACAACAAACATTAATGTTGTCCTGACACCTCTCTCAGGGGTGGAAGGTTTCAAATGTCTCACCAAAATACATGGAAATGCACAGCTGTTGCTGCCAAAGACATGGGCATCTATGGGCCTTACCTACATCCCTCCTGCAAATCCCACGCTTGTTTCCCTACTGTCTTACCCTCTTTGTGACCCCTTTTTCACCACTTTCCTGTCACCCCTTTTTCTTTTCTTTCAAAGAAAATAGCGTGGGTGTGCGCTTGTGTGCGCGTAGCTAAACGCAAGTGCGCATGCGTGAGCTCCATGCAAACGAGCGCAGACCTGGTTTTAAGTGCTTAAAAGTGCCTTTATGGCACTTTGATTGACAAGTCCTGTACTCATTGTGAAAGTCTGGAAAGAAAAATAAATTCCCACTGCCAGTCTCGAACCCAGGACCTTGGCAACATTAGTCTATATGACCTACCACTAAGCCATGACTGCCATACAAGAACATAGTGCTAAAATAAATATAACATGTAATAGTAGGAATCAATATAAAGGCAATATAGGAGGTGTACTACCTAATACATCTCAGGTAGAGTTTTAATGTCCGAATTACTGGATTCCCACACTAGTTCAGTGTTAACAGAAACAGCCCTACTAATTGTTCGCTTGTACATAATAATGTAAGGTAATGTACACATAAGAAGATATGTAAATGTACACATACATATATATAAATATATAGTAATACATAGAAATATAGTCGTAGGTGTCAGTATCCATACACACTCACTACAGGAGACAGTGATTATAAACGCAGCAGCCAGAATCTGCAACACAGCCTGACCACTCTGAGACCCACTAACCCTTTTAACTGCTTAAAGGTGGCTTTAGCACTTTGATTGACAGGTCCTGTACTCATCTGGATGGTTTGGAAAGAAAAATAAATTCCCACTGCCAGTCTCAAACCCAGGACCTTGGTAACATTAGTCTGTATGACCTACCACTAAGCCACATGTGATCATCGTGCTAAAATAAATATAACATGTAATAGTATGAATCAATATAAAGGCAATATAGGAGGTGTACTACCCAATGCATTTCAGGTAGAGTTTTAATGGCCAAAGTACTGGATTCCCACACTAGTTCAGTATTAACAGAAACAGCCCTACTAATTGTTCGCTTGTACATAATAATGTAAGGTAATGTACACATAAGAAGGTATGTAAATGTACACATACATATATATAAATATATAGTAATACATAGAAATATAGTCATAAGTGTCAGTATCCATACACACTCACTACAGGAGACAGTGAAGATAAATGCAGCATCCAGAATCTGCAACACAGCATGACTCCTGTGAGTCCTACTAACCCCTTAACTGCTGGAAGGTGCCTCCAGCACTTTGATTGATAGAACCTGTACTCAATTTGAAAGCCAAATACAAGCATACTAGTAGGCCCTACCACAAGACCATTGTAACACTAGTCTGTACAACCTACCAGCAAGACAAGACTCTCATACAGGAATATAGTGCTAAAAAAGTGGAACATGTAATAGTAGGAATGAAGATAATGGCAATATAGTATGTGTACTACCCTAAGCATGTCAGACAGACCTTCACTGTCCCAATTACTGGATTCCCATACTAGTGTGTGTTAACAGAAACAGCCCTGAAAATTGTTAGCTTGTACCCAATATTGTCAGCTAATGTACATATATGAAAGTATGTATATGTACACATATGTATATATAGCAATACATAATAAATATAGTTGTGGGTGTCAGTATGCATACACACTCACTACAGGGAACAGGTGGGAGAAATGCAGCAACCTGAATTCACAACACAGCATGAAGCATGAGAGATGTACTAACCTTCACACTCACAGAACATTTTCCAACAGCATACCAGCATGGTCCACACCCTTACAATCTGAAAGGGCAATGCCTATCTCACATACCTTTTTATAGCACTGTCCTGAAATCACAGTGAGACATGCAATCAGTACACAACTGGCTGTATGCAATTAGCCAATGCTGCCTTACAATTGGTGCAGAGGCCATCACATGGGCCTATGCAGATACCTACAAAAGCATTCAGTACCCACACTCCACATATGCAATACAATCATTGCACAAACCTGAGAAAGAGAGAGAGAGAGAGAGAAACAGAAATACGAAAATAAACAGACTGACAGCAGCAAAACCAGCAGCAGCAGCAGAAAACTGCAAGCAGCAAGCAGCATCACTGATACAGCAACAGCTGCCACAAACAAAGGTAATGCAAAGTAGCAGGTTAATACTGTGTTTACTGTGACACCACCAAATGTATCATAGTTCACTATCTATAGGTATGCCCATGAGATAGGTTTTGTGTGCATAGTCCTGATATATATACATATGTAATATTGCTGTACATGTTGCCCATACTTAACACTTCCATAGCTTAGAACACAAGGCCAGTTGTGCATATGATGCAGTAGTTACCAGGGTCAGTAGAGGTTACTCCTCATTGGTGTGGGACCACTGTGTATGTATGGCACTGTTCAGGTACATATCCCGTAGTATGGCCAGGGATTAATATCAGTCTGTCATGTGGTGCTATGTCCTCCAGGGGTGAATGTAGCACACATCCAGGGATACCATTTCGTAACAGTGATGCTATGTGTTCTGCAATGATGAGGGTGGCTCTCACCTGGACATGTGAGAGGATAAGGAGGTTACAGTCATCTGGGATAACTAATACCACATGTGTAGGAGAATGGGGGGGGTACCTGCACCTAAACTGTCTGCAACAATGTTGCCAATATCTGTGCATTTGGTGAATGTGAAGCATCTTAACACTGCTGACCATAGATGCCTTGCCGTCATGTGAATCTGCCCTGTGCTGCAGTAGCCTCCTACTATTGTTATACAATATGCCTGTATCTGTAGTCCACTGGACAGGATTAATAAGTGCTGTGCAGTTGTTCTGGGTTAGATATGTGTGTGCACAGTACATGCAGTATGTGGGATGTCTGTGGTAAGCATATGCAAAGGTGCTGGCGGTGTGTGTTGTGGCTTCCACTGGCCCAATGGGCTGCATGGATAGCATCACTGTCATAACTAGTGAATAACCGTGTAATTACATGCATACATAGCAAGGTAGTGTACTGTGTTTGTGGTGTTGTTCGGATATGTATATCCAGGCTGAGTAATGTGTGTCCACATCACAGGGTTGGATGGCAACACACATCCAGTATGTAGGGATGAACACCCAGAATGTGTCAGACGTGTCACCTGTGCAGAAATATCCCGCCATTACCTGTGCATCCCCCACAACACACACACATGCAACATATGGCAGAAGTACTATAGCAGTACACACATGTTCATAGGTTCATACTAGGCTATTTGCCCTAGGGCATTGGTAAGCCTAGTAGAATGTGTTTGTCTTTCGCCACCCAATTACAAGTTATGCTGCTATGCCCTTGTCCGACGTTAGTATACTGTGCCTCTGTCTAACAGTGACATAGAAGTGATACCTGGGGTACAACTATGATCTCCATCCACTCATCCAGATTCCTATGGAAGAGAGTCAATGAGGGAATCTGCCTAACCTGTAGTGTGAGCTCATTACAGAGTGAAGGGAGCCTCTCGGTTAGGAATATGCCCCTCCAGCATGTCCATGTATGTCAGTGCTGAGGTCCAGCTCTCCTGAGCATGTGGCTGTATGGGACTCTGATTGCCTGAGGTGCAGCATGTTCATTACTGCTGGGTAGGACATGGCTGTATATGGCATGCACAGATTGCCTCTGAACAGGCAGTATGCCACTGAGTCCAGCTGGATTTACTTTACCTGGGCAGCATATGACATCTGTGTGAGCCATTGCATCCCCTTGACGAGGTACTGTTGTCCTGTACCAGTTGCTGTAGGTGTCTGGTTAGGTACATCCCAAAAGGTGCATTGTACACAATTATAGGCCTGATGATGGATGAGTAAAGAGGCACAATGACCTCCCCTGCCATACATGTGAATCCCTCATGATTAGCTGGGCTATATAACATGTCTTTCAATCCACGTTGGCCATGTGGTTGACAAATGACAGACCGCTACCATGTTTCTTCCCCAGGTCCCCAACTACGTCTTCTGTACTCAATGGCCTAACACCTATGTTGTACTTTGCCACCAATGTGGAGGCATGGGAATCTGCATTGAATACTGATACTCCCCCTCCCTTGTTCAAGTGTTGGGGCCGACAAGAATGGTAACAGCTATAACTTGGTAGTACTGGTGTGCTCCTGTGAAACCTGAAACAGGTTCATGTTACTGCACAGATATCGATGTCCAGAATGCTAAGTAGGGTTTTGAGTGCGTGCATCCTGAGGTCTAGACTTCTGGTGTTGAGTAGCATCACTCTTACTTCCTCATCCTTTGTGATACAAATGGATGTGGGTTTGCCTTATGAGCCTTGCCCAATACAGGCACTATGGGTGTAGCAAGAGGCTCCGCCAAATTCCAATAGGACAGGGGTGACAGGTGCAAGCTGGCCCTAGCAAAGCATACCACCCCAAGATGGCAGGCATTGGCACACCTGTGAATGACACCAGTATGTCAGTCAATTGATGGAAGGGATCATCGTGCCTTGATATTGTGGCATTGTTCTTGGTGAGGGTAGGGTGCTACTCAAGGTCAGGGTCAAACTGTCTTGGGCTACGTGCTCAGAGAGCTCTGTATTGTCTCATGTCATGTAGTCCAGGGAGGTATGTGTCAGGTCATTCACACCAGCATGGACATTGACTGAGTCATACCTGTACTTGCCTTGGGGTTACCTGAGTGTTTGTGTTATGTGGCAGGTCATAGTGCCCGACAGACTGCACACCGTTACCCTCACCTCGTTAAGCCTGGTGAATGTGATGTTAGTGTGCCTGATGATAGAGGCACCTAGTACAGGTGTATGTGGTGTGTTGTGTACTGTTAATGGCTGTGAGTGTTCAGCACATTGGCTTTGTGTGATATGTGTTGCACGTGTACGTATCCGTGGTAGTGGTTGCCTGAGTGTCTACGTAGGAGGTCTCTGCTGCGTAGGCAGACCTGTAGTCCGAGCCTACAAGTATGTTCATGTGTGATCATGTGTTAGTTCTGCTGTCGTGGTAGGTCTATGTGAGACTGGAAGTGTAGTGAGTGTGGTTTCCCTCGCCACCTGACTGGTTATGGCGGTATTGAGTAGACAGAGCCTAGCCTCCAGTTTGGTATATGGTTGCATCACTCACATGAGTTTGAATTTGTTGTTAGGAGGAGGGTTGTCTGTGTACATGCAGCTGTTCTAACATTGTCTCTGGAGTACCACACTCACCAGCTGGACTGGGGAGGGAACTGACAACTGACCTCTGGACATGCTAGAATACTATTGTAAAATCCGTAATAATTGAAAACAAGGTCCAGTGGGGAGTGAGGGTGTACTGATATTACCTACAACTGCTGACTGATATAAAAGCGTCAGTGAGCAAGTGCCAGGTAACCTAAGTGCAATGTGTCACAATTAAGTAAATGCAACAATGACAAGCAGTCACTTGCTGTCATGTGTAACATGGAATTACGTACAGTAAGCAATGCAGATATCAGTAGTGAGTCACAGACGTGTTGAGAAGCTGTGTATTATGTGGAAGTAGCATACCAGTGAAATAACAAGCTAACAAATAACAAGCATATAAACAAAGGTAGATCCAGGAGGCCTGGATGTAGTGTTTGCTACAGCAAACAAGGTGTAGCAATGTCAGTAAGTTACAGCTCAAATATGCAGGCACTATAAACCTGAAACCAGATGTCCCCAGCTATGAATGGCAGAGTACAGCCTATTGTCACACACGAGTGCAGACCACAAACCTTGTTAATGTTAAATAACTGGCCTGAAGGCCAACTGCCTATACCAGAACTAATACACTTGTATACTGGGCCCTCAATCAGCAGTTCCCAACTTCAATGGATGAAAGATATGTGTCCTGCCACCACAGTGCTTGCCACAAACCTCCCTAATGTAAAACAACTGGCCTGAAGGCCAAGTGCTTAGTCAAAATGACTTAGAATGATAGCTACACTGTAATCAAGTTACAACCAAGCAGTAATAAGTACAATTTAATACTCCCTGTATAGAATGTGTACCATGTATTGCTGAGATACTATGCTGATAACCTGTTTGTGTACCTTTCCAGATCAACATGGCTCCAAAAAGGAACCCAGCATATTCTGCTGCAGAAGATGACGTGATTCACCAGAGCCTGGTGCGTGACTATGCCATCCTGTTCTCACACACCACCCAGAATCAGCAGGAGAGGTCTGCACTGTGGCAAAACCTACTTAGCAGGATAAATGATGTTGGCATGCATAATAGGACATATGAGCAGGTGAGACATCACTGCAGTGATTTGATTAGAAATGTCCGCCAGCGTGCTGCAGATATCCGCAGGCAACAGGTTGCCACAGGTGGGGGGGGGTGGCCACACATCCCCCCTCACCAGACAGGAGGGGCTACTGCTAAGTGTTGTGGATCCAGCCCCAGAACAACAACAGCAACAGTCATGCATCATGATGGAGGTTGGATCCACACAGCAGCAAGACACCGAGTGCAGGTAAGATGCCATATTTATTTATTGTTATTACTGTTACATTTGTTGACCAAGATAGTCTAGCTGGATATATGTCCACTTTCAGTAGAGGCCTGGGGAGAAAAGCTCCACACATAACATAATAAAGGCAGACAGACAAGTTGTTAATACAGACAGCCTACAGAATAGAAATATACACCAGCCTGTTAATTAAATCAACATACATTTAAGGAACTCAAACAGTTTAGAGTCATACACAATGTACTGTCGGTTTCAAAGCAATTCTACCTAAAGCATAATGGTTATGCAATAAGGCAAGAGCCATATAGATAATACTTAGGGCTCAGAAGGGTAGAGAAGTAGAAAGAGTATGAAAGATAAAATAATAGGGAAGAGGCAGGGGTCAAGAAGGGAAGTGAGGAAAAGAAGGAAGACAGTCAAGAGGAGGTGGGAGGGATGGGAGAAGTAGGTCAGAGCATAGAAGGACATCAAGGTGAAAGAAACAGGGTAGAAGCTAGTTTTTATGCACAATGAGGGGTTAAAGGTAAAGAGAGGGTGGGGAGAGGGACATTAGCCTGGAGTCCAACAAGAACAAAGCCAGTGGTTCTGGAAGTACAGTTTGAGTTGTCGTTTGAAGAGAGGTAAGGGTGAGATTAGAGTTAACTCCTGGTATGTACATATGACTGTTCTGTACACTGTTACTTCATGCACGCATAAGGTGTGCACGTGGTATGTATCTGTCATCATGATATGTAATTGTGCATGTGTGATACAGACATTATGAGCAGCTGATGTGTATAAGGGAACTAGTGTACTACTGTACTGTATCATGTGCAAAACAAATGGCACACTTGTGCCCACTGACATTACTCTCTTCACACTTCCAAGTCCCTCCCATCTAGCAACGAGGCAGGCCATACATGCTGGTGAGTGTTTGTAACATTACCTGAAAAACAATTTATAATACTAGTAAGAGTAGTGTAACGCTGTAGTAGACATGCTGGTGAGTGTGTTAATAATAACTGTAATAACCAGTTGTACTAAATTAAGAGTAGTGTAACACGGTACTGATGTGTGTGTTTACTGTGGGGTGTGCATGTGTGCGAGTGTGCCTGTGCCCATGTGTGCATGTGTGTTAGTGTCCATGAGTGCATGTGTCCATTTCTTAATGTGTGCATTAGTATTGAAGTGCATCTCTGTCAAATATGTGTTGGGACTGTAATCTGTGTTCAATGTTTTCCTCCCGTAGGTTCTGGTGCTGCTCTGGTGACCTGCAGCAGGGAACCTGAATCTTGTGCCCCAGGTACTGATGATGATGAAATGTCTGTAATGGTGCAGGAAGGTGTGTCTGGGTCCACCATTGGTCAGCCAATTGACAGTACACAGCTGTCAACCCCGTCAATGCGCACAGTCATCCTGCCGTTACATCCTTTGTCACCATTGTCCCTAGGTGATGGACAGTCTGCAGTGGGCATAGATCAGGGTAATGTGGTACCTGTGGTACATGCATCCCCACAAGGCAGCCATGAGCAGGGTCCTCCAATGGTACCACACAGACAGTCGCCCATGGGTTCTCGGGGCATCCGTGGCCGTACTGCCTCTGGCCGACGTGCCCAAGGAGGTATGTCAACCTCCACTATGTTCAGAACTGTCATGCAGGCACAGGCATGTATGGAAAGGTACACCAGACAGGGTCTGAGGGAGCTGAGAGCATGTCGCACAGCCATGACAGACGGCATGCGTGACGTTGCGAATGCTATCCGTAACCTCACAGATGTCATTGACAGACGTTGTGGGGGCATAGAACAGCTGCTCCACAACCAGATGTCCATGGGCCAGGGCGATGGTGTGCGTTTGCGACGTCGACGTGGCCGTATGCCAGCAACAGCACCAGCTGGCAGTGGCCGTGGATGACAACAGGCCCACTCACGCACCTCAAGTGCCAGCACCAGCCCCAGCAATGCTGGGTCTGTGCTGTCATCAGGACGCCCCAGGACACCACGTGCATGTGGCTCTACACAGTCCCAACAGGGAACTGTGTCCAGTCAGCACACCCCTGCTTTTGATGACAGTACCCAGTCTGGGTTAGTACCGGATACGACCCGTAGCACCCCTGCCAGGCACAGGTACCGTGTCCGTGCCCACAGACACTGATCTGGATGACCTGACAGGTGCAGTCTGTGGCTGTCCACAAAACCCTGTACATGGCAGCCATTATGTGTGACTGTGTGCGTGCTTACACACATGCAGAAACCTAACACCTAGGGCAAACACATACACACACACACTGCACCAACACTGGTCCACCCTGTACTGCTGCCCCTCACAAACACACATACACACACATGTCAATTGGTGTCACCAGTGGCTGGCTTGGGCATACCTAACCCACACCCTGTGCATATGATGACACTGTGCCACCTCCTGCATACTACAACATTGGTGCAGGAAAGGGTATACACATTGCTGATGCACAGGGTGACTACATAGATGTGTATAAGTAGTAACATGTTTGTAACTGTTCAGTGTTCCAGTATGATTGTGTGTATATCCCAGCAGTCCTGCTGCAGTAACTGTATGAATGTCCTCAATTGTTATCTGCACCCATACTACTTACCAAAGTGTACCAGCTGCACACCATCACATGCTAACATTGACCATGGGAATGTGCATCATGTGCTGTTATGTAGATTAAGCTATATGTATCTGTTCTGTCACACATGCATTTATACACACCCTGCTACCCACACACATGCACACGCTCACCTGCCATTCCCATAATTTATTACCCTACATGAGTAGCTGTCGATACATGACAGGTACACATTTGAGAAGTGCACTATGTTGTTTACTACTCACTTCCTCTTCTCTACCTGTACTCACAGGGTGCAGGCAACCTCATCAGTTCAAAGATGTAATGTGCATCAGGTACTGTGGTGCCCTGATTGCCACATCAAACATGTTTCCCATACGGAAATGCACACACAGACACTTCCCACATCCACACACTTGCCACATACAGGCTTCAAAACACTATCTAAGTATATTCTGGTACATGTGCATGTTACAGTAGCATGTAACACTATACTGAGTACTGGCAGTTGTCTGTTGTCATGTTGTTTGTATAGAATAAAAGAATTGTTCGATTATCCTACTTCGTTTTGTGGACATTACTTGAAGAAGTGTTACCTTACATGTGTTATTGGTACCACCACCTTCTCTTTTGTAGTTTTGTTTGTATAGGGTGCTGTCAACATCACTGCTTGTTAAGGGTAATGAGCACCCTGCAGTGCATAGCCCCATGTGGCAAAAGCCACATCCCACCCCCATCATTGTGCACACACACTAACTCCACCCACAGTAAAACACATACTTTCCATTTGCAAGATGCAAACCCATACCTAACTGTGTTATGTCAGTAGAAACAGACACATTAGCAGAGTGTGCTATATGCAGTAGTGGTGGAAATCTTTTCTAATGCTGTACTTAGAGGGTGCTGACATCATCTGTGTGTAGGAGGAGGGATGTGCACCCTGTAGTGTGTTCTTCTAGTTGGCAAAAGGCACTTATCCCTCCCAGCATAGCGCGCACACATAAACCCCACTCATACTAACACACATACATTCCCTTTGCAGGATTCAAACCCCTACCTAACTATGTTATGACACTGGAGAAAGATGCATTAGCAGAGCGCGCTATGCGAATTACAGGAGGACTTTAATACAGGTAATATAGTTATAGAGTCCTGACATCATCAGTGTTTCAAAAGGGGGATCTGCATCCTGTACTGTACTGTCACAGCTGCTAATAGGGGCATTTCCCACACACACATCGATGTGTTCGAGATTTGCATATGTGGGGGATCCAGTACTCCAGTGTGATTTGTATATGGTTTGATTGCAACAATGAGGGATATACTCCCAGTGGTGAGCATTTGGTACTCATGTTTGTGATGATCAGGTCTAGTATATCTGCCCCTCTTGTGGGAAGGTTGGTTACCTGTTCCATAGCTGAAGAATGTCTGATCTATGTGGACCCTAGAGCTTGGGTATTGTGGCTTGTGTAATGTTCACAGTCTATGTTTGGGTATCTGATGTTACCCAGTATGATGGTGTTTGCAGAGAAATCTATACTCTCCTGTGTCAGCACGAAGGCTGTGTGGGAGTCCTGGGTCTGAGAGGGTGCTGTAAGAGCTCCTCTGTGTCTCTTTCCATGTGGTCCAGGGAGGTACGTCTCAGGTTGTTTGCACCAGCATGGACAATGACTGCCTCATAGTTGTACCTGCTGTGGAGTGACCTGTGTGCCTGTGTTATGTGGCACATTCTATCATCCGACAGGTAGCTAAATGTGACCCTCACCTTACTCTGTCTGGGGAGCGGCACGTCTGTCAACAGCTCATGTCAAGCAAGTTCACACCCCTCATAAATGATGTGGAAACCTTCAAAGGCCCCAGGCCTGTTGAAAATATGGACCAGACTGCAGATACCTGTATAAAGGCATTCTATGGACACATTCAGGAATGCATGGATCATGACACCACATATGAAAGCATGACCCAATTCTCCAAAGGCAGATGTCCTGGGTGCCGGACACCAGCCATAAACACACTATACAATAGAAGGATGACGCCACCACATGATACAACAACCTCCCAAAATGTGAAGGCACCACTGATGGTTATTGGAAGACAACTACAGGCACCCATACAATTGTCTAAGGCCATCTTTGAGAGAAAATTCCACAAGCCACTGAGGATAATCACAAGGCTGTCTGTAGTTATGTTAGGAACCCGGGTGGTACTACCCAGATATGCTCAGAGGTAATCCAAGCTGTCACACAAATACAAAACACACAGACATTGCCATCATCCTAGTGGACAGGTTCACTGCTGCCTTCTCCCCCCCACCACACTGAAAGGGCAAATATGTCTCGCGACAGAGTGCCACCCCCCCCCTGACATCACAGATGCTCAGGTAAGAGATGCCCTTCCCAAAGCAATAAACACTGCATCAATGGGACCAGACAGTGTCCCAGGCTGTGTCCTACATGAACCACAAGAAGAGCTACACCCAGACATAACACCACTGTTCAATCCCAGACTTACTACACGATATGTGGCCAGAGAGTGGCGTACAGCAACAGTGGTCCCTTTACATTCAGGTGGTGCCTTCACGGATCCTGGACACTATTCTCCCCATATGTCTGACTAGCTTTGTCTGCAAAGCTATGGCAAGGATCAACATGAACCTCACATATCTAGATATTGTGTACCTACAGACATGTCACCATACACAGTTTGGCTTTGTTAATGGCAGATCCTACCTCTCAAACCTGTTTGATTTCTTTGAAACAGTCACCAAGGCCACTGTCAAGGGGAAGGAGGTCTACACAGCCTACCTGGACCTTGCATAAGCCTTTGATACAATACCCCACTTGTGCATTATAGGAAGCTCACCAGTGTACATATTAACCCCTATGTCACTATGGTTATTGCACACTGGCTCAAGGGCAGAACACACATGGCTAGACTTGCTGGAGCCATGTCAGCCTCCAACCTGGTACAAGTGGTGTCCCACAAGGCTCAGCCCTGGGAGCTGTCATGTTCATTATATATTTACCATAGGTACAGGCCAACATGGAAGTACTGTGGCTGAGCAAGTCACAGGTGACTGCAAACCCTACTTGGTGGCATACTGCCTCTTCATAGGCAATCTGTGCCTGACATATAAAGCCATGTCAAACCCTCACTTAATGGCCATGCTGCACCTCAGAATATCCAGATCCCATCAGGATACATGCTGGAACGACTTGAACCTCAGGAATGATATACATAGGACATGCTGGAAGGGCACATTCACAACTCTGGAGGCTCCCTTCATTCTTGAATATTATCCCAATAGAGGTTAGGCAGACTGACTCAGTGACTGTCTTCAAGAGTGATATTAATGACTGGATGTGACATTGTAGGGTTACCCTGGGTATCACTTATGTGTCACTGTGAGACAGAGGCACAGTATACTAACCTTGGAAAAGGGCATAGCAAGACAGATTTACAATGCATGTTGAAAGCCACACACATTCTGCATAGGGGGATACATGCCCTGTGCAGACATCCCTGTATGAACCTATGGACCTATGTATCTTGTTCACCATTGGCCCTATGTGCTGTTAATCACCAATGCAATCTCAATACTATGGTAGCATGTGCAAAGGTCAGTTGTCAGTCACCTCTATGGTACAGTTGTGGGATATGTGTGTCATGTAGTAATGTCACAGCTGCCACATGTACACAGTCAACCCTATCCCCTGCCCATGGATGTACAACACATGTATGAGATGGAAACATATGGCGAACTGTGGACTAAGCACTCTGAACCCAGTACTGGCATAACCTGTCTGGTGGCATGAAATACTACAGTGACAGCAATACCAATCTGATGTGGACCTACACGGACAGCAATACAAGCATGGAAACACACCAGGTCAGTTGTGGAGCCTAAGGATAGCATCCTGCATGACTGGCAGACATCTCTGCAGCTGGCACACAGGCATACATTAGGCCTGCACACAGCACGATAACACATAGCACACAAATCCTGTGTGTCAAACAAGCACAGTCTGTACAGCTATACAACACTACTGCCGCAGTTGTGTTAGGTACCTTTATTGTCCAGTACAGTGAGAACATGCTCACCAGGCTGGACAATGTGTAGGTCACAGTGATATGCTCATGGAGCACTGTGGTCCACCACATAACACAAACATACAGGTCAGTCAGATGCATGGACACATATGACTCAGTCATTGTCCATGCCACCACAGCTGATGTGGGATGTCCCTCACTGGGATACATGATAGGGAACATGGAAGGGATCACTGAGCAAGTGACACAGGCTGGTAGACCCCTGACCTTGGTTGGCATCAGACCCTCACCAGGGATTCTGACATATTACTGAATGCTAATGAATTAGTGTAGCTACGACACCCTGGCTGAATGGTTCTTAGCATGCTGTCACTGCATTGCTGTGGAATAACGTCTTACCACTCCCACAACAGGTGAAAACATGCAGCACCTGTACATCAGCAACATGTAGACTATATGCCCCAGACCAGGTGTGTATCCCTCACTACTAGGCTGATAGCATCTACATCTCACACTGTATATACACATCCCACATGCAGCACCTGCACAGAAGACCACAGTCATAATGTCACCCTGTGCAAATACCATGTATTCACATGTGTCAGGCATCACACATGGTAACTATTGAAGGTCACAGGTACATATGTGTATTTGGCACACACATACATCATGTGTGCATTGCCATAACTGGTTTAATCAATGTCATGCATTATTGTGAGGGACAACCTGCACACATGGGCATTCTGTGTGGGCAAAACACACGTGGCATGTCTGTACTCAAAAGCCATACATAATTGTGATATCATTTAGAAAGGGGTATGTGCATCCTGTAGTGTGTTCTCCCAGTTGCCAAAAGGGGGATTTCAGTCATACATACTTACCCCCCCCTTCACACATACTTGCTGGATCCAAATCCCTATCTAACTATGTTATGCCACTAGAGACGGACGCATTAGCGCAATGCGCTATTCGCATTACTGGGAGATTCCCTTTCACATGATATACTTATAGGGTGCTGACATCATCAGAGTTTAGAAAGTGGAATGAGCATCCTGTGGTGTGTTTTCCCAGTTGCCAAAAGGAATGTTCTTTTCATACACACTGACCCCCCTACACACACACTTTCTGGATTCAAACCCCTACCTAACTATGTTATGACACTAGGGACGGACACATTAGAGCAGCATGCTATTCGCATTACTGGGCGATCCCCTTTCACATGATATACTTATAGGGTGCTGACATCATCAGAGTTTAGAAAGTGGAATGAGCATCCTGTGGTGTGTTTTCCCAGTTGCCAAAAGGGATGTTCTTTTCATACACACTGACACACACACACTTATCCCCCTGCACACACACTTGCTACTTGCTGGATTCAAACCCCTAACTAACCATGTTATGACACTAGAGATGGACGCTTTAGCGCAGCGCGCTATTTGCATTACTGGGAGATTCCCTTTCACATGATATACTTATAGGGTGCTGACATCATCAGAGTTTAGAAAGTGGAATGAGCATCTTGTGGTGTGTTTGCCCAGTTGCCAAAAGCGATGTTCTTTTCATACACACTGACACACACACACACACTTACCCCCCTCCACACACACTTGCTGGATTCAAACCCCTACCTAACTACGTTATGATACTAGAGACGGACGCATTAGCACAGCGCGCTATTCGCATTACTGGCAGATTCCTTTTCACATGATATACTTATAGGGTGCTGACAAGTGGAATGAGCATCCTGTGGTGTGTTTTCCCAGTTGCCAAAAGGGATGTTCTTTTCATGCACACTGACACACACACTTACCCCCATTCACACACACTTGCCGGATTCAAACCCCTACCTAACTATGTTATGATACTAGAGACGGACGCATTAGCAGAGCGCGCTATTCGGATTACTGAGAGACTCCTTTTCTCCTGATATACTTATAGGGTGCTTACATGATCAGTGTCTAGAAAGGGGAATGAGCATCCTCCGGTGTGTTTTCACAGTTGCTAGGAGTAACATTTGGACCAAGTGTGTGAGCATGCCCAGTTCAGCCTTCCCATGGCATGTTGTGTGAAAGATGTCTCATTTATCTAAGTGTGTGAGCATGCCCAGTGTGGGCTTTCCATATGTTGAACTCTGCAGCACATCACATTTGTGGATGAGCGTGACCTTCAACAAATACCTCCAGTTTATGATTGTGTGTTCTGTGCCATGTTGTGTAGTTACTGTCCAGATGTTTTTTGTGTGAACACAGCAGGGAGTATACTGTGTCTGCAGGTTTTGCATGGGATACTTTGCACACAATTGTCAACATCCATTCATACTGACCTAACACTGTAGTACTGTATAGTGTAGTGGTTCAGTACTTTCACTGTGGTGGTCAGTATCCTGGGCTTTAGTCTTATCACTGCTTTACATTTCCATAGTGTGCACAACAGCCTGGTTAGGGTCCAGTTGTGCACATCTGCACAAAGGCAGTGCCTCTGCAGACCATGGTAATTACTGCCCCATAAGCTTAACAAGTCTAGTCTGCAAAGCTATGGAGAGGATCATAATTGAGCTCATAAACAAAGATATGGGGGGCATACAGACATTGTACCCATCCCATTTTGGCTTGGTCAAGGGCAGATCATGCCTTTTGTACTGGGTTGACATCTTCAAAACAGTCACTTAGGCCATTGTTGGGGAAAGGCAGTCCATACAGCCTACCTTGGCCTTGCAAACACTTTCAACACAATACCCCACTCAGGTATTGTGGAAAACCCTAACAACTGAAATGTAAACCCATATGTCACAAGATGGGTTGCAAACTGGCTTAAGGACGGGACCCACAGGGTTAGAGTTGCTGGCACTATCTTAGACTCCAGGCTGGTCACAGGTGGTGTCACACAGGGCTCAGTCCTTGGCCCCCATTGTTTGTCATGTACTTCCCAGAAGTACAGGCCAACATGGGAGGACTTTGGCTGACAATGTTTGCAGATGACTGCACACTGGGCGCCATAGTGGACAGTGCATCAGACACGGATATCCTTCACAAGGGACTCACGGTAACTGATAGCTGGTGCCAGAGCCATGGCCTGAAGTCAAAGTGAACAACATGTGGCTAGAAAGACCTTCTACATTGCCCACCTGATCAGGATGGGATTCACATCCAGATCTAGTGGGTGATTGTTCCCCTGTACTCTTCACTTATCAGAACGGTGATCAAGTAGAATGCCCTATTCTGGATGTATCTCACCCAACATCTGCAGCAATTGGAGACACCCTGAATGTCCCCCACCTAAAGGATCAAGGAACCCCAACAGCTGTCATATGCTGCCAGATTGAAGACACTCCCACTCTATTCACTCACATACCGTCTGCTTAGAGGTGACATGTGCCTGACATGCAAGGCCATGTCCAAACAGGGATTAATGGACATGCTCCACCTCAGAATCAGCAGATCCACCTGAACCACTAGTGCAGGTGACTTACACCTTAGCAGGGATGTACGTTGGACATGTTGGAGGGATGGAGTTATCACCGGGAGACTCCTATGCTGTGGAATACAATCCCAGTCCATGTGAGGCAGAGCACCTTGCTGGCTGTGTTCAAGAGGTATCTTGACCTGTGGATGGAAGGTCATACGTTTAACCCGGGGATCATCACTGTGTCACTGCTGGAGAGAGGCATGACAAAATAATGGGCACAGTACTGTTTCCATATAAGGGGTGTTGTACGCCAATGAACTCTGTGCTAGGCTTATACCTGCCTTAGGGAAGATAGCCTAGTATAAACCTATGTACCTATGAACCTATCTGACCATGTTGCATTATGTTCAGATGTGAACTACTTACAACAGCCTCATCCAACATCAGTAGTGTATTCCACAACATGGGTGTACATTGGCAAACACTACCGATGTGCTCTAGGCCATTTCTAATGCTAGTCGGAGAGTGTGTTTGTCCATCAACACATTGTAAGTGTAGTTTGCCATGACATATGTCTTGTTTAGTATACTGTGCCTCTGTCTACCTGTGACATAACATTGATACCCAGGGTAAACCTCCCATCTCCCATCCACTCATTAGGATTCCTGTTGAGGGGACTCAACGAGTGTCTCTACGGACAACCTGTACTGGTAGTTTACTCATGCGTGGGGGGTGGCTTCTGTGTTATGGATAATGCAGTACAGCCTGTCCTATGTATGTCAGTGCTGGGGTTCAGGTCCCTCATGTGCATAGCTCCCTGCCATTCAGATTGTACAAGGTGCAGCATGTGCATTGATTCCAGCTTGGACATGGCTTTCTACATAAGGCACAGCTTGCATCTGGGTGGACAGCATGGCAGTGTGTGGAGCTGCACTCTGTTTAATCAGGCTACACATTACATGTGTTCCAGCTCTTTCATACTCCTGGTGAGGTACTGTTGTGGACTTTACAGGTGCTGGATGTGTCTGCATGAGGTACACCCCACAGGGGCTGTTGTGGTAATTTCTAATGCTGATGAAAGATAACTGCAGAACCACAATGACCTCCCCTTAGCTAGATGTCAAACAGCATGGACCATGCAATCACAAATAAAAACAGGACCCTCTCCACAAAGGGAAAGTGTCCTGTCTGGTGGACCCTAGCCATAAACAAAATGTATGACAGATGAGGGTTACTAATGCAAGACAGAGCTACATCTCCAAAAGGGAAGACAGCTGTGATCAGCACTAGTAGAAAGCTACATTATCTCATAAAGACATGCAAGGTCAACTTGGGGACATAAATCACCAAAGACAATGAAGGTAACCACACTGCTTTCTTCAGTTATGTCAGACACCTGGTTGTAAACCCTCAGATATGCTCGGAGTTGGTACACAACAACATATATTCCAGTGACCTGACAGATATTGGCAACATTCCGGTTGACAGCTTCAGTGCGATTCACCCCCTCCCTCACCCCCAAAAGAAGATAGTTATCACTGCTGTATGTAACCTCACTGTCATCTTGGATGTCCATGTGAGAGCTGCACTCAGCAAAGACAAGTACACAGCATCCATGGGACCTGCTGGTATCCCCGGTTGCATGCTATGTGAACTCCAGAAGGGGCTGGACCCATATATACAACTGCTATTTAACCTTAGTCATGCTACAGGATATGTACCTGAACACTGGCATACGGCAACAGTGGTCCCACTCCACAAAGGAGATCCCTCCACAGACCATGGCAACTACCACCACACAAGCTTAACCAGCCTTGTCTGCAAAGCTATGGGAAGAGTCATTATGGAGCTCTTACACAGACACATTGCTGACCTACGGACCCTTGTTCCCACCTAGTTCAGCTTTGTACAGGGCAGATCCTGCCTTTTGCACCTAGTTGACTACTATGAAACTGTCAGTAGGGCCATCGATGAGGGCTACGCAGTCCACACAGCCTACCTGCACTTGGCTAAGGCCTGTGACACAATACCACACTCAGGCATCATAGCCAAGCTCAACAGCTGACATATAACAGCATATGTCACAGGATAGGTTGCAAAATGGCTAAGAAACAGAACCCATGCAGTCAACATTGCAGGTGCCTTGTCAGATTCGAAGCCAGTCACAGGTGGTGTCCCACAAGGATGTGTCCTGGGACCCCTCTTAATTGGTATTTACTTTTCAGATGTGAAAGCAAACATAGGTTTACAGCTTTACAGCTCTCCTCGTGTTTAACATTATTAGTTTGACACTTTGTTAACATGAGTTTACAGCTCTCCTCAGGTTTAACACTATTAGTTTGACACTTTGTTAACATGAGTTTGCAGCTCTTCTCGTGTTTAACATTATTAGTTAGACACTTTGTTAACATGAGTTTGCAGCTCTCCTTAGGTTTAACATTATTAGTTTGACACTTTGTAAGCATGAGTTTACAGCTCTCCTTAGGTTTAACATTATTAGTTTGATACTGTGTTAGCATGAGTTTACAGCTCTCCTCAGGTTTAATATTATTAGTTTGACACTTTGCTAACATGAGTTTACAGCTCTCCTCAGGTTTAATATTATTAGTTTGACACTTTGTTAACATGAGTTTACAGCTCTCCTCATGTTTAACATTATTACTTTGACACTTTGTTAACATGAGTTTATAGCTCTCCTCATATTTAACATTATTAGTTTGACACTTTGCTAATATCAGTTTATAGCTCTCCTCATGTTTAACATTATTAGTTTGACACTTTGTTAACATGAGTTTACAGCTTTCCTCAGGTTTAACATTATTAGTTTACACTTTGTTAACATGAGTTTACAGCTCTCCTCAAGTTTAACATTATTAGTTTGACACTTTGTTAACATGAGTTTACAGCTCTCCTCAGGTTTAACATTATTAGTTTGACACTTTGTTAACATGAGTTTGCAGCTCTCCTCAGGTTTAACATTATTAGTTTGACACTTTGTTAACATGAGTATACAGCTCTCCTCAGGTTTAACATTATTAGTTTGACACTTTGTTAACATGAGTTTACAGCTTTCCTCATGTTTAACATTATTAGTTTGACATTTTGTTAACATGAGTTTACAACTCTCCTCACGTTTAACATTATTAGTTTGACACTTTGTTAGCATGAGTTTACATCTCTCCTCATATTTAACATTATTAGTTTGACACTTGTTAACATGAGTTTACAGCTCTCCTCATGTTTAACATTATTAGTTTGACACTGTTAACATGAGTTTGCAGCTCTCCTTGTGTTTAATATTATTAGTTTGACACTTTGTTAACATGAGTTAAAAGCTCTCCTCACATTTAACATTATCTCCTCATGTTTAACATTATTAGCTTGACACTTGTTAACATGAGTTTACAGCTCTCCTCATGTTTAACATTATTAGTTTGACACTTTGTTAACATGAGTTTACAGCTCTCCTCAGGTTTAACATTATCAGTTTGACACTGTTAACATGAGTTTGCAGCTCTCCTTGTGCTTAACATTATTAGTTTGACACTGTTAGCATGAGTTTACAGCTCTCCTCATGTTTAACATTATTAGTTTGACACTTTGTCAACATGAGTTTACAGCTGTCCTCACATTTAACATTATTAGTTTGACACTTTGTTAACATGAGTTTACAGCTCTCCTCATGTTTAACATTATTTGTTAACAAGAGTTTAAAGGTCTCCTCACATCTCCTCATGTTTAACATTATTAGCTTGACACTTGTTAACATGAGTTTACAGCTCTCCTCATGTTTAACATTATTAGTTTGACACTTTGTTAACATGAGTTTACAGCTCTCCTCATGATTAGCATTATTAGTTTGACACTTTGTTAATATGAGTTTACATCTCTCCTCAGGTTTAACATTATTAGTTCGACACTTTGTTAACATGTGTTAACAGCTCTCCTCAGGTTTAACAGTATTAGTTTGACACTTTGTTAACATGAGTTTACAGTTCTCCTCATGTTTAACATTATTAGTTTGACACTTAACATGAGTTTCAGCTCTCCTCATGTTTAACATTATTAGTTTGAAACTTTATTAACATGAGTTTACAGCTCTCCTCTTGTTTAACATTATTAGTTTGACACTTTGTTGACATGAGTTTACAGCTCTCCTCAGGTTTACCATTATTAATTTGACACTTTGTTAACATCAGTTTACAGCTCTCCTCATGTTTAATATTATTAGTTTGACATTTTGTTAACATGAGTTTACAACTATCCTCATGTTTAACATTATTAGTTTGACACTTTGTTAATATGAGCTTACAGCTCTCCGCACATTTAACATTATTAGTTTGACACTTTGTTAACATGAGTTTACAGCTCTCCTCATGTTTAACATTATTAGTTTGACACTTTAACATGGGTTTACAGCTCTCCTCATGTTTAACATTATTAGTTTGACACTTTGTTAACATGAGTTTACAGCTCTCCTCATGTTTAACATTATTACTTTGACACTTTGTTAACATGAGTTTACAGCTCTCCTCAGGTTTAACATTATCACTTTGACACTTTGTTAACATGAGTTTACAGCTTTCCTCATGTTTAACATTATTAGTTTGACACTTTGTTAACATGAGTTTACAGCTCTCCTCATGTTTAACATTATTAGTTTGACACTTTGTTAACATGAGTTTACAGCACCCTTCAGGTTTAACATTATTAGTTTGACACTTTGTTAACATCAGTTTACAGCTCTCCTCATGTTTAACATTATTAGTTTGACACTTTGCTAACATGAGCTTACAGCTCTCCTCACATTTAACATTATTACTTTGACACTTCGTAGACTAATCACCTCAACTAGGATTGTGACCTATTTTCAGGATTCATGAAGTGGTTACAGTCACAGAAAAAATGTGACCAGGACACTGGGAAATACTTCTGTTATGAAGCAGAGGGTGATAGGGGCTGTCTTTCAGGCCCACGTCAATGGAGTGTACAAGGGTAGAAAGGCACTATGGTGAATAGAAGTATAATTAAGGTAGGTTGTCCTGAAGGTAAATGATCACCGCAGGAGATCCTGAATAAACTGTTACATAATATCTGACTGAAAGACAAGTAAATACCATTTTTGGATCGTATTGATTGAGAGGTATATTTAATTGTAACACCAGGGGTGCAGTTTATTTAACCTTGTGCCAGTCTTGCTAATGTTTTTACATAGGCAAGACTGAACATAAAATGAAGGAGAAACTATATAAGCATGAATGTAGTATTAAGAAGGGGAACACCCACAGAGCACTGGTTAAACATGTTCTAGCTAATGAAGGTAATTTCTTTAGATACACTGTGATAGATGTAGTTGAGCAAGTATATGGGGGGCATGGACAGTACAACCTGAGAAAAGGGAACTTTTATGGCAGATTGTTTAAATGCTTACAGTTGGCCAGGAATAAATGAATACTGGTCCATCAATTGTTTGTTAAAACTGTGAGCCTTAACCAGGTGAATATGAATTTTATTGGATGGCTTTATAAAACTAGGTATGAACATATAAATACATTTTTCTTTTATATATATTCTTTTTGCATGTTTTGCATTACTACAAATTTTAGTAGTAGGGCACTTTAGCAATGACAAGAATTTGTTGGCAAAACATTTTTTGTTAAGGATTTTTATTGTATGTTCAAAAACGTGGGATGCACTTTACAACTGTTCTTGTACTGGTACGAGTACAACTTTATGATGCCAGCACATTGTTCTGTTAAAATGTTTTTAAATGTCTTTTAAATGTTTTATAACATCATTATAAAATACTTCTATCTGATTTAAAAGGTGCACAGGTCGTTTAACTGTAGTTATTGTTTTTATTTTGGATGGCCACAGCTGTTGATTTAAAATGGACCTTCTGCTTTTAACAAAAAACTAGGAGGAGCTTACAATTGTGGTACGCAAACAGCTGCTTTATGAATGGGACATTTAAATCAGTATATTATCTACAATGTCTGATGAAGTGCATTTAATGCTCTAGGGACAAAAGCACTTACTTTTAACAAATAAATTTGGTTTATTATTATTTAAGCAGCTGATTCATTGCTCCAGCCAACTCTTTTGTTTTTAAAGTTTTCCCCTTCACACCCCCCTCAGCTATACATACCAATTCTGAAATCACACTACAGTTGTGAAAAGGGGAAAGTTCATCATCCCACACAACAGGTTACTTAGCCTAGTAAGATCTTCATAGTTCCACTGCTTTGATGAAGTGGGTGTTAGATATTTTGAATGTCTGCAAAGTGAGATTCAATAATATGTGATTTCAACAAAGTCAGGTAGACCCCCCCCCCACAGCAGGGTTGTGATAGTGAGGAAAAGAGTGCATTCAGACAGCAGTTGCATGACCTACTAGATAAAGCAGGACAACGTGAATTGGTATTGATGATGTGTGACTTGAATGCACATACTCAGACAGACAGAACAGGATATAAGGACTTCCTGGGTCCACATGGGTGGGGCAACAGGAATAAAGAAGGAGAAGCCATTCTAGACTTCTGTCTGGCAAATGGTTTACCCAACACACAGTTCAGAAAGACAGATGGCCACAAGATCACAAACAAGAGAGGCTAACCTGCAACTCAAGCAGACTCCCTCCTAGTAAGGAAGGGGCATCGGGACAGAATCAATGATTGTAAAGTCATCCCCAGTGAAACGCTTGGCCCACAGCATAAACCACAATCAGCTGCAAGCAGTGGTCAGAGAAGGCTCTAAGGTCAACAGAGACCAAGCTGAAGACCTGAAAGTTGATGGGAGAGAAAGTACAACCATTTAAGTGCAAAAATTCAGCTATAAACTGTTACCCTAAAAGTTCTATCTTTAGGATAAGACATATAAATATGCATTTATATATGAAAAGTATCTAGTTGTTGTTGTCTTTTCCCGGTTAGGGGTTGCCACAGCGAAACTCTGGTCTGCTAATGATTGGCAGTAGATTTTCACAATGGTGAGTTGCCAGCTTGACACCCAACCTTCAACAAAGGCACACCCATTCACGCATGTCTTTCGGAGTGCCACTCAACCCGCAGGGAGGACATGCAGATTCCACACAAAAGGCACTCCCCGTATACTAGCTGAGAATTGAACAGGAGAACCTCTTGCTGTGAGGAAACAACGCTACCACTGCACCACCTCAGATGTATGGAAAGTATCTAGTTAAGTGAAATAAACAGAATTCAAATTTACATAACATGAAAACTAAAAATTGCAAAAAATTATCTCAATAAAGATTTCAATTTTAAAACACATATAAGTGAACAACAGTCATTTAGTCCTGGATAGGCAAATGCATTTGTTTTTATCTGCCACAGCAACTCCTTCTCTTTCAGTTTTAACGCCCAAGGGCCCCCTCTAATGACCATAAAATGAAAAGAATGGCCGGCACATTCCAACGTTTTATCCTGCCTCACCACACTGTATCGATGCTCGGAAATCCTTTGCTTAATGGCCTTTCCATCTTCCCTATGTAGAATGCGGGGCATTGCTTATAGCTGTATTTTTTAATTTTACATGGGAGGGGTTATGATGTCATTGATTTTGCAAGACTATTTAAACTGGAAAGTATTTTAACATGTTGTCTGTTGAAGTTCCTTCATTGTAAGTGGACGAAAGCGCTCACATACAATTTTCAGTATTTTGTTTCAGAAAGGAGTGGTGTTTATTTTCTGGTTTGAATTTATTTCATAGTCTTCAGTTTGTTTTTAATAGTTTGTTTGACAACCATTTAAGTAATTAGTCAGGGCTCGAGCACCCCAAGAAGAGGAAATAAGTGCAGATAAAGAAAAATGTCAGCCCCTCAAAACTGCATGTGTGAGGGGTACAGAACTGATATGTGGCCGAGCCAGGTATGGAAATCAGGTACCTAAGGAAAGCTGATGGGAGAATGCAGAAGTCCAGGAAGTCCTCAAAAGAAAGAAGGAGTGTAGGAAGAAGTGGAAGATAGAAAACACTGACCAGGCTAGGGAGGCAAACTTGTTGGCTGACAAAGAAGCTAAGAAAGAAGAGGCAATGACAAACAACAGGGAATCGGAGGCACTCTACCAACTTCAGGAATGTGACTCAGTAAGGGGTACAAAGAAATTATATCAGGTTGCAAGGCAAAGACAGAAAGATAAAGAAGATCTGGAGCATTTCTCCCCGGGCCTCCGCTGAAAACAGGCTCTGTGGAACCTAGTCGGACATTCCCGGTCAACAAATGTTAAATAAAAAAATAAATAAATAAATAAAGATAGTCAGGCAACCTTCATAAGGGATGCCAGCAACAACCTACTCACCAGGCTACAGGACATTAAAGGCAGATGGAGGGCATATTTCCAGCAGGTTTTGAATGAAGAAAACCCCACAGAAGCTGTACTGGCTCAAAGACAGCCTACAATGAGAGAAGAAGAGGAGCCCAACATAAAAGAAGTAAGAACAGCACTAAGAAAAATGAAGTCAGGAAAAGCAGCAAGCTCAGATGAGAGCACAACAGATAGGATAAAGATTGTGGGTGAAAGAGGGGCGAAATGGCTCCTGAGGATACTCATAGCAGTGTGGAGAGAAAGGTGTATTCCAGATGACTGGAAAACAGACATACTCGTGCCAGTGTACAAGAACAAAGGAGACATCCACAACTGTGGGCAATACAGAGGCATCAAACTCCTATCACATTGCATTAAAGCTCTGGAGAAGGTGATTGATAAATGGATATGCAGAGCAGTAGAATGTAAGATGGGAGATAACCAGTTTGGATTCAGATCAGGATGCAGCACAGTTGACCTGATGTCTGCATTGAGACAGATAGTTGAGAAGAAGCTAGAGATGAGGACAGAGTCCAACTGGGCATTCCTAGACTTGGAGAAAGCATACAACAAGGTCTCAAGAAAGCTATCTGGGTAGTACTGCGGTGGTTTAAAGTCCCAGAAACATTGGTAGAATTAGTACAGGCTATGTACAAGAACCCACTGACTCAACTTCAAACAGTTTTTGGCCTCACAGAGGTCTTTCCAGTGGGAGTTGGTGTACACCAGGGTTCAGCTCTGTGCCCACTGCTGTTAGTACGTGTGATAGACTACTTTAGAAAAAAGGTTGGAGGGGGCAGATTAACAAAGCTGCTGTATGCAGATGATGTGGCAGTACACGCAGACTCTGAGCAAGAACTTCAGCAAAGGATAGAATAATGAAATGCAAAACTGAAGGCACATGTGATGAAACTAATTACAGATAAGACAGTGGTAATGGCAGCAAATTGGGGAAATCAGGAGAAGCTGAGAATTGAGATAGAAGGAAAGATAGTGGAACAGGTAAATAGCTTCAAGTAACTAGGAGGGGTGGTTGAGGAGGAGGGAAGTCTGAATGAAGAGGTCAAAGCTAGAATCAGAGGGGCTGCAGCCAACTAACATAGAGTCTCAGGGTAGTGAATGACAGAAAAATGCCAAAGCAGCTGAAAATTAAGGTGTATAAGATAGTGGTGTGACCGGTACTACTGTATGGTAGAGAAACCTGGGCAGTAAAGGCAGAGCAGACGAGGAAGCTATAGGTGATGGAAATTAGTTCCATGAGAAGAGTCGTAGGATGCTCACTGTGGGAAAGATGAAGAAATGAGGACATCAGAGCAGAAAGTAGCTCCAATTTCAGAAAAGATCAAAGATAACAGATTACAGTAGTTTGGACACATGCAAAAAAGCAGAAGACAATATGGAAAGGAGGATTTGGGACACACAGGAAGAAGCAAGAGGAAATGAGGATGTCCAGCCAAGAGGTGGATGGATTGCATGAAAGAAGATCTGAGACTGTCAAGCATGAGTGTCAAAGAAGGCAGGAGCACGGCAATGAATTGAGAGAGATGGCGACAGTTAACACAATACACTGACCTCATGTAGAAAAGGGGCAAAAGGGGCTGATATTGATGATGATGATGATAATGATGTTCTGGGTATAAACGTTAAGGAACCTGGATTATTGATAGAACTTGGACGTTATATCATTATGTGACATTCAGCCCGGGATCACTCCAGTGGCTGTACTCAACAGATGCACTGGGAACTAAGGTCGGATGGCATGATGCCAGGGTAATCCCATAGGCTAGGCTTGTAAAGGCTCCAGACACATTAGCCTAGTACACACCTAGGAATCTATGAACCTATTCCATATGAAAGGTCTGGCCTCATTCATAAGTTATTGACTGCTTGGGAAAAAAACAAAGGTGTGATGCTCCAAACTGATTGTGTTTTATATAATTGGTCAGTGGTTTGCAAACAGAATTTTCAAAGAAGTATTAAATGACTGTGCTGCACAGAAAAAGATTGTGAAGAAAAATACCTCGGGACACTGCTTCTCAAATGTATAAATCTAGAGAATGTTTAGGAATATGGACTGCAGTGGTGGAGTAGGCTTCATCTATATCAAATAATCTCAAAAAATCAAAATTACTTCAAAGTCCAAATATTATTTTTGTTAACACAAATCACAGCACCATAAAATATGCAGGATAATCAAAGACGTGTTGCCTATATCATGAGCACAGCCATTTCATACCAGAATGCTAAAAGTATGCAAATGTATGTAAATAGTATGCGAATGGTATGCAAATGGTATGGTGAAAAGGAGCATGAAGGAGATAAATGTGTTGTTAAATGTGTACATTGTAGGAAGGGGGGCATTTATGAATGGGTTCTCCAAATAAAAACAAAAATGTGTACTAATATATTTAAAGACTCAAAGATGATGTAGTGGTACATTGCTCCAACTATAGTGTATAGGGTCATGGGTTGGAGACTTAGGACTGATGGTTTTATGGGTTAGGCTTGTAAAGGCTCCAGGGCCATTAGCCTAGTACACACACCTATGAACCTAAGAAGGAAAATATTGTAAGAGAAATCGAAATAAATATTTAAAAAATATAGTTTGTCAAAGATGGCAAGTTGCCAGGCAGTACAATAAGGAAGATAAAACTGAAAGGGAAAAAGGTAATACATCCAACAGAAAACAGAGTGAATATGATGAGAAAGCAGTGGGAATAACCTTGAATCGATAACCTTACATATGACACTCAATTCATTTGGTCAAAGATATATGAAAAGGAAAAGGTGGGGGTGATTAAATAAGGAAATGTATGAAAGGAATATGATGATACATTAGACATATGTAATATAAAAAAGTCTAAAGAGTGATATATATGGTGTTTTACATAGTATACTACACTGAAATACAAACCAAACACCACAAAAACCCACAAAAATTCTGGACCACAATAAATAATATTCTTCACCCATGTAAAACAGGACCCCCCCCATCACCAATAACAAAGACAACATAGCCATTCAATTTAACAAATATTTTACAGAAACCATCTTAGAACTAGCTAAAAATCAAACCCCAGCAACAAACAAACCCTCCTTCCCAATACCCAACATCACATCCACCTTCTGATGGCAACCACTAGCAACTGGTACCATCAAAAAACTACTGCAAAAACTAAAGCCCACTACACTAGCTGCCGACAGTCCACCCACAGAATACTTAAAGCTTACAGCAGATGGCATTGCATACCCTATATCAATACTAATCAATAGATCAATAGCTGAACACCAGGTGCCTTCTAACTGGAAAATAGCATACATTATTCCCCTACTTAAAGGAGGCCCACCAAATGAACTGAACAACTATAGACCGATTACAATATTATCACCGCTCTCTAGAATCCTACAAAGAGTAATTCATGAGCAGGTCACAGACTACCTACTTATTAACAACCTTCTAACCAATGGCCAACACGGATTTAGGCCATTCAATAGTACAATTAATTTTATTTTTTATTTTACATTTGTTGACCGGGCTAGTCTAGCTGGATATATTTCCATTTTCAGTAGAGGCCCGAGGAGAAAAGTTCCAAAATATGCACAACAGACTATACAAAACAATGTATAGACAATATAAAGGATAAAAGATATGACTGTTAAACAATGTCAGACAAAATGTGACAAATTGACAACAACCACTCTATTGTCATTTACTAACATCATCAGAGTCTTCACAGAAGCAATGATCACTATTCCTCTTCTATCTTCTTGGACCTGTGAAAAGCCTTTGATATGGTCTCCCATACTCACCTTCTTAACACACTCTCAGATTTAAACTTCTGTAATTCCACCCTTGCATGGCTCAAAGATTACCTCACAGGATGTCAACAAGCAGTCTCATGGCAACAGACCCTATCACCCCTATTACCAGTTGAACTTGGAGTGCCACAAGGCTCTATATTAGGCACACTCCTGTTCGCTATATTTACTAATAACCTTCATCTTGCAATCACTCACGCATCGCTCATCCGATATGCAGATGCCTCGGCTGTGATTTGTTCTGCACCCTCCGTACTAGAACTTCAAACACGAACTCAGAAATCCTTTCAAGAAGTTGAGTCCTGGCTAACAAATCCTAATTTAATCCTAAACGCTAAAAAAAAACAAACTGATAATATTCTCTCCTAATAAAATTACTCCCACCCATAACACTTTCTACATTACCTCCCATAACTATACCTGTCCTGTATAACCCCCTCACAGCACACTAAACTACTCAGAATTGAAATTGACCATAAACTTAAATTTGATATTCATATTTCTCAGACAGTAAACAAAGTACACTAAAACTAGGTACCCTACATAGAAGCAAACACTACTTCACAACAAATACTAAAATAGCCAGTGCCCAAACCCACCTACTCTCCACCTTACTATATGCAGCCCCCATTCTCACTAACCTTAAGAAATCTGAATTACAAAAACTTGAAACATGCTACAATAAAATAGCAAGATTTGCCACAAATTCACCAGCTAGATCTCATCAGCTGAAATGGTTAGAACTTCCCCAACTCCTACACAATACACAATTCTCAATGGCCCAAAAAAAATCCTCTCAGAGCCTGAAAAAATACCCGCCCTACAAACTCTTCTGAAACCCTATACTACTGCTAGACCTCTCCGATCCACCAACAGAAACCACACAAAATCTCATATATCCAAAAATCAGGCAGGAAATGCCCTCTTTTCAAATAGATAGGTAAACTCTGGAATGTCTTACCAACCAATCTTACCTCCTTAACATCCCTAACAATATTTAAACCAGCCTTAAAAAACTATCTCCTCAGCAAATGGATCTCAACTTGCACTACCCCCGGCTGATAACTAACTATTCTATCACCACAAGCATCTCTACAATTCCTTCCTTAACATTTTTGCAAATATGAAACTTGCTTTAATGTCTCCATATAGCACAGAAGAAACTAGGTGTTATCTGCTACTACTATGATATAGAACCTCCTTCTATGAGTCTTACTCTAAACATTTATAAATTGCCACTAAAGTTCTACTGTTGATATAACATTAGATTGATATTATCATATACATTATTGGTGCTTAGCCTTTAGGATTAGTATAGGGTACATCTGTGTAATAGCTTAGAATATTACTACCTAACATTTCTTGACTTGTATTTTAAATTTTGTTATTGTGCCATATTTGTATACTTTTGTGTTTCTTATTTTGTATTTTTGTATTTTATTGTAACTAGAGCTTTTCTCCCCGGGCCTCCACTGAAAAAGGACATGTGTCCAGTCGGACTTTCCCGGTAAGCAAATGTAAAATAAATAAATAAAATGACCGATTCAAGAGCTAAATAATGATATTAATTGTTTGTTAGCAGTAATATTCTATAACCAGTCTGAGACAGACAGATTTACAATGACACAGAGACAAGTGTTTTGCTCATTTTGTGGGGAAGAATGTTCAGGTATTGTTATAAGAGTAAAAAAAGGAAGACAGGTGAAAATGTTTTAAAATAATATTGGTAACAAATATAGGATTTTTTGAAGAGGGATTTAAAAAGAGAAGACTTAAAATATCTGATTATATACATGTTTACAATTAATAAAAGATTTATGTGTAAAAGAAAAAGAAACAGAAAATGAAACTATGCGTGAGGTGAAGCGTGTCTGAATATAACCTTTGAGGTGAATTATATTCATTGCAAACATATTATGTATTAGCAAACGCAGAAAACAAAAACAATTCACTAACAATATATTTTTAAGTATGTGGAATTCTATATTTTTTGAAACAAGTGAGAAATGGAGAGAAAAGTTATGCCATGCACCTTTTAGCAGAAGACGGATAACAGATAAAAGAAAATGTTGGTAAAGATGTTATGAAACGTTTTATGTATGCCCTGGAAGGGATCATTTCAAGACATGCCATTGAAAACAGAATGTAAATGCTACAACCAGTTTGCTTTATAAGGCATTACAGGGACACTGCTTCATGGAAATTTGTCAGTAAAAGCGAAGATGAAATATAAGTAAGAAAAACATAAGCATTCACTAGTTATATGTAGTGATACAGGAACAATACAGCATGCATTTCTGGAGAGCAAATGAAGTAAAAGCTTTGGAGTTAACAGAAAAATTAAATGAGAAAAAATGAGACAGATTAAATAGGAGCAGAATGTTTGTTATGGATATTAAGGAACAGTATGCCAAGAGTGTTTTGGGGGTGAAAAGAGTGTTGGATAGATTGATGTTTAAGAAGCTGAAAATTGATGGTGTAATGATGAATGTTGTTAGTGCACATGCACCACAAGTTGGGTGTGCAATGGATGAGAAAAAATATTTTTGGAGTGAGTTGGATGAAGTGGTGATGACTGTACCCAAGCGTGAGACAGTGGTGGTGATTGGAGCAGATTTCAACAGGCATGTTGGTGAAGGGAACAGAGGGGATGAGGAAGTGATGGGTAGGTATGGTGTTAAGGAAAGGAATGCAGAAGGTCAGATGGTAGTGGAGTCTGTGAAAAGGATGGACATGGCTGTGGTGAATACGTATTTTAAGAAGAGGGAGGAGCATAGGGTGACATACAAGAGTGGAGGAAGATGCACACAGGTGGATTATATCTTATGTAGGAGGGCCAGTTTGAAGGAGATTGGAGACTGTAAAGTAGTGACAGGAGAAAGTGTATTTAGGCAGCATAGAATGGTGGTCTGCAGGATGATGTTGGTGATCAAGAAGAGGAGGAGAAGTGTGAGGGCACCACCAAGGATCAAATGGTGGAAACTGAAAAAGGGGTGATTGTGAGGTGGAGTTTGTTCCAGAAACAGATAAGACAGGCACTGGGTAGCAGTGAAGAGTTACCAAATAGCTGGGTAACTACAGCAGAGCCAATAAGGGAGACGACTAGAAAGGTGCTCGGTGTGACATCTGGATTGAGGAAGGACGACAAGGAGACATGGTGCTGGAATGAGGAAGTACAGGAAAGTATACAGAGGAAGAGGCTGGTGAAGAAGTGGGATTGTCAGAGAGATGAAGAAAGTAGACAGGAGTACAAGGAGATAAGGTGCATGGTGAAGAGAAAGGTGGCGAAGGCTAAGGATAAGGCATATGAAGAGTTGTATGAAAGGTTGGACACTAAGGAGGGAGAAAGGGACCTGTACCGATTGGCTAAACAGAGGGACTGAGCTAGTAAAGATGTGCAGCAGGTAAGGGTGATAAAGGATAATGAGGGAAATGTACTCACAAGTGAGGAGAGTGTGTTGAGCCGATGGAAAGAGTACTTTGAGGGGCTGATGATTGAAGAGAATGAGAGGGAGAGAAGGTTGGATGATGTAGGGATAGTGAATCATGAAGTACAATGGATTAGCAAGGAGGAAGTAAGAATAGCTATTAAGAGGATGAAGAATGGAAAGGCTGTTGGTCCAGATGACATACCAGTGGAAGCATGGAGGTGTTTAGGTGAAATGGTAGTGGATTTTTTAACTAGATTGTTTAATGAAATCTGAGAAAAAAAGAGGATGCCTGAGGAGTGGAGAAAAAGTGTTTTGGTACCGATTCTTAAGAATAAGGGTGATGTGCAGAGCTGTAGCAACTACAGAGGGATAAAACTGATCAGTCACAGCATGAAGTTATAGGAAAGAGTAGTGGAAGCTAGGTTAAAAAGGGAGGTGATGATTAGTGATCAGCAGTATGGTTTCATGCCAGGAAAGAGCACTACAGATGCGATGTTTAATCTGAGTGTTGATGGAGAAGTACAGAGAAGGTCAGAAGGAGTTGCATTGTGTCTTTGTAGACTTAGAGAAAGCATATGACAGGGTGCCTAGAGAGGAGATGTGGTATTCTATGAGGAAGTTGGCAGTGGCAGAGAAGTATGTAAGAGTGGTACAGGATATGTACGAGGGTAGTGTGACAATGGTGAGGTCTGCAGTGGGAGTGACAGATGCATTTAAGGTGGAGGTGAGATTACATCAAGGATCAGCTCTAAGCCCTTTCCTATTTGTAATGGTGATGGACAGGTTGACAGACGAGATCAGACAGGAGTCCCCGTGAACTATGATGTTTGTAGATGACATTGTGATCTGTAGTGAGAGAAGGGGACAGGTTGAGGAAACCCTGGACAAATGGAGATATGCTCTAGAGAGGAGAGGAATGAAGGTCAGCAGGACTAAGACAGAATATATGTGTGTGAATGAGAGGAAGGATAGAGGAATGGTGAGGCTGCAGGGAGTAGAGGTGGCGAAGGTGGATGAGTTTAAATACTTGGGGTCAACAGTTCAGAGTAATGGTGAGTGTGGAAGAGAGGTCAAGAAGAGAGTACAGGCAGGGTGGAGTGGGTGGAGAAGAGTCTCAGGAGTGATTTGTGACAGACGAGTACCAGTAAGAGTGAAAGGGAAGGTCTACAAGAGGGTAGTGAGACCAGCTATGTTATATGGGTTGGAGACAGTGGCATTGACAAAAAGGCAGATGTCAGAGCTGGATGTGGCTGAGTTAAAGATGCTAAGATTTGTACTAGATGTGACGAGGGTGGACAGGATTAGGAATAAGTATATTAGAGGGTCAGCCCAGGTTGGACAGTTTGGAGACTAAGCCAGAGAGGCGAGATTGCATTGGTTTGGACATGTGCTGAGGAGGACAACCACGTCGATAAAAGTACCATAAAACTTTATTTCCACAGATGAGCGCTTTCAGGCCATATGCCCTTCATCAGATAACACACAGTATAAAACCTCACATATTTAAAATAAATATCATCCTATCACATTTCAATAAAAAGCCCTCCTTTTCTTTAGGATGGGTTTTAAAGGTATATACCCATTAATACCAGGAGACCTATCTGCTCCTAATTGCACTATCCACCTGGTTTCAGCACATTCAGTTTTATTTACCAAATTGCCCCCCCTGGTGTTTGGATTCACAACCTGTATCGCCATAAATAGAAATGAATGTGTAGGGCTATCCTTCACATGTAATGCCAAAGCATTACGCTCATTACCAAGTCTAATATCTGATAAATGTTTGTAAATTCTGGTCTTAAACATATTATTGGTTTTCCCCACATAGTAAGTTTCACATCCTTGACATACAGCTATATATATACCAAATTCTTAGTTTTACAACCAGCATATCCTTCAAAAATATATTGTTTATTTGTCCTGGGATGTACAAATATTTGAGATTGCAATATGAAGTGACGAGCCTTACATTGATAACATGGGAAGATACCTTTACTATTAATCTTAATATTTCTCTTGTTACTGGGTTCCTTACATAATATATCCTTTAGATTCTTATTCCTCCTAAAAATAAATTTCGGAGCATTCCCTATTTGTGTCTTAAGCTCTGGGTCAGAGTACAATATTTGCCAGTGTCGTTTAATGATATCACAAATGTTGCCCATGTCACTGCTATAAGTGAGGACCATTTTAATGCCCTCACTATCATTTCCCTTAGTAAATGTTTTATTTTTATTTTTCTTTATCCCTTCATGCACCCTTCTATTCATCCATGGTTTAGCTGTATTCTTCCTCTTCATTTTACTATGATCTATTAGGGAGCTAGCCCTACCAGATTCATACCCTCTACCTATTAGATTCCGTTGGAAGCATTCCACTTCCTCATTAAATTTGTTATCATCACTGCATATCCTGGAAATCCTACACACTTGACCTTTAACTATGTTATCAAAAGTGTGTCTTGGATGCATACTACTATAATGAAGTAAGTTATTACACCAACATTCTTTCTTAAGCAGTGACGTAGTGGTATTAAAATGGTCCTCACTTATAGCAGTGACATGGGCAACATTTGTGATATCATTAAACGACACTGGCAAATATTGCACACTGACCCAGAGCTTAAGACACAAATAGGGAATGCTCCGAAATTTATTTTTAGGAGGAATAAGAATCTAAAGGATATATTATGTAAGGAACCCAGTAACAAGAGAAATATTAAGATTAATAGTAAAGGTATCTTCTCATGTTATCAATGTAAGGCTCGTCACTTCATATTGCAATCTCAAATATTTGTACATCCCAGGACAAATAAACAATATGTTTTTGAAGGATATGCTGGTTGTAAAACTAAGAATTTGGTACATATATAGCTGTATGTCAAGGATGTGAAACTTACTATGTGGAGAAAACCAATAATATGTTTAAGACCAGAATTTACAAACATTTATCAGATATCAGACTTGGTAATGAGCGTAAGGCTTTGGCATTACATGTGAAGGATAACCCTACACATTCATTTCTATTTATGGCGATACAGGTTGTGATTCCAAACACCAGGGGGGGTGCAATTTGGTAAATGAAACTGAATGTCCTGAAACCAGGTGGATAGTGCGATTAGGAGCAGATAGGTCTCCTGGTATTAATGGGAATGTACCTTTAAAACCCATCCTAAAGAAAAGGAGGGCTTTTTATTGAAATGTGATAGGCTGATATTTATTTTAAATATGTGAGGTTTTATACTGTGTGTTATCTGATGAAGGGCATATGGCCTGAAAGTGCTCATCTGTGGAAATAAAGTTTTATGGTGCTTTTATCGACGTAGTTGTCCTCTGTTTGCTTGTTTTTGGATATTCGTGGATTTGCTACGTACAGAGGACTTTGGTGCAAGAGACTGTTTTTTCTTAGCTTTATGTGCTGAGGAGGGACGCTGGGTATATTGGGAAAAGGATGCTAAGGATGGAGCTGCCAGGTAAGAGGAAAAGAGGAAGGCTTAAGATAAGGTTTATGGATGTGGTGAGAGAGGACATGCAGGTGGTTGGTGTAACACAGCAAGATGCAGAGGACAGGAAGAAATGAAAACAGATGATCTGCTGTGGAGACCCCTAACGGGAACAGCTGAAAGAAAAAGAAGAAGAAGTTTGTTATGGATATTATGAGGGTTTACATAATTTACAAAAAATGTTAGATGAAAAGGTGGTATTACAGTCATAACATTTTTGGAATGGAAGTTATGTATATAGACTTTAGAATATGCTATATAATAGGAAATGGGAGCATAAGAAAGTTGTCAAAGAAGTAAAGGAGTAATATGAAATAATAAAGTACAATCAGAAGAAAAGAAAACTCCCATGACTATGCAATATAGAGGGATGGATCCCAAGGTATGATCACATGACTTGTAGAGGGATGGAGCCAAAGGTATGGTCACATGACTTGTAGAGGGATGGAGCCAAAGGTGTGACCACATGACTTGTAGAGGGATGGAGCCCAAGGTATGATCACATAAGTTACAGAGGGATGGAGCCCAAGGTATGATCACATGACTTGTAGAGGGATGAAGCCCAAGGTATGATATGATCACATGACATGAGCTCAACTAGCTGCCCAGGCACAAGAGGAGCCAGGGAGGGGAGGACAGGTGGAATGAGCAGCATCATCAGCTGACCCACTCTGCAATGGGGGGGGTTCTGTGTGTGATGAAGGTACTTCCCCAGTGATGGAGATGTGTCATAGTCATGGGGCAGATTTCTGATAAACTATGGCATCTGAGGTAGGGTAGAACTCTCTGATGTTATCTTCTGTGATGTATATGGTGTCACCAGTTCTGCCGAGTTAGGATTTGCCAAAAAATCCTCTGACATGTAAGACCTACATACACTAGGCTGCTCTGCTTGTCTTCCACTGTCCAACCTACCATGTAAATGGTGGAAAGAAAAAAAGGAATGAAAACTGCTTAATATTATGCAATTTAAAAAAAATGATAGGTAAAATATATAATATATTTATGTATGTATTTATTTATTTATTTATTTCACATTTGTTAACCGGGAATATCCAGTTGAGCAAGAGCCCATTTTCAGCGGAGGCCTGGGGGGGGTATAGTTTCATGCAGTATAGTTATAAAGTTACAAAAACTGTTGCAAAGAGTAACAGTAAATCCAGAGGAAAAATTAAATACATAATATGCATCTTATAAATTACATTACATACAAAATATGAGTCAGTAGAAATAAGAAGATTAATGAAAGAAGAATTTAAGTAAGTACGGATAAAGAAGCCCAAGGTAGAAGAAGTGGTCAGAAGATGGACATAGGAGATACAAAAACTCGGTATGGGAGAGAGTATGAAGCCAGGGGGAAAGAGAGGAAGCAAAAGGACTACAGATAAGAGCATGAAGGGGAAGTAAGCAGACAGAAACAGCTGATAGGAGGAAGCAGACAGAAACAGCTGATAGGAGGAAGCAGACAGAAACAGCTGATAGGAGGAAGCAGACAGAAACAGCTGATAGGAGGAAGCAGACAGAAACAGCTGATAGGAGGAAGCAGACAGAAACAGCTGACAGGAGGAAGCAGACAGAAACAGCTGACAGGAGGAAGCAGACAGAAACAGCTGATAGGAGGAAGCAGACAGAAACAGCTGATAGGAGGAAGCAGACAGAAACAGCTGATAGGAGGAAGCAGACAGAAACAGCTGATAGGAGGAAGTTACTGACAAGTACAAATATATACATATATATATATATATATATATACACACACAAGTATATAGTTTGATTATGGTGTGTAAATATGATTTTATTTATATATAAGCCTCAAAATCAAAAGCATTTTTAAAATATTAGTTTAGTTTACTTAAAAAGTTAATAGAATAACATTTTTTATCAACATCCATTTTTTTGGACAGTATAAAGTATGAAACTCTGATGTCTGGATTTATTGACTCTCTGTAATTCTGAATGATTTACCAGCAAGTCAAACTGTTTTCAAGGGACAGAGCAAAATTATAAAGAAAAATCAGGCACATTCTGTGAACTCAAGGATAGTGACAAGTATGAATTATTCCTCAATGAGTTAAATAAAAGTGACTTACCTTGCTGTTTTTTGACAACTGATAACAATCACTGAATTTGTGTGCATGTGTGCGTGTGTGTGTGTGCGTGCGTGCGTGTGCGCGTGTGTGTGCATGTGTGTGCATGTGTGCATGTGCGTGCATGCGTGTGCGTGCGTGTGTGTGTGTGTGTGTGTGTGTGTGTGTGTGTGTGTGTGTGTGTGTGTGTATGTGTGTGTGTGCATGCATGCACATGTGTGCGTGTAGTCTATTTTATATATTCAAACCCTTAAATGTTTGAATCACTAAAGATCGAACATTTAAATGTTCGGATATATTAAAAAATTTAAAAAAAAAACTAAAGAAAAGAAATTAAAACTAAAGGGTGTAAGCAGGGGAGCAAGACTCCCTGCACCCCTCACACCCCCGTTACTTAAATATACCAACTCCAAGATCGCACTACAGTGTAGGGAATGGGAAATTTTCCATTTCCACACTGTAGCACACTGAAGTGCGATCTCGGAGTTGGTATATTTAAGTAGTGGGGGGTGTGGGTGGTGCAGCCCCCCATGTGGGGGGTGCAGGGGGGCTTTACGTTTACTTTTTTTTTTGTTAAATATTAATTTTTAATATATTCGAATGCTTAAATGTTTGATCACTAAAGTTCAATCTATAATGATTCGAACATTTAAGCGTTCAAATATATAAAATAGACCCATGTGCATGTGTGCATGTTTCATTTTTATTTTATTTTATTTTTTATTTATTTTACATTTGTTGACCGGGATAGTCCGACTGGATGCATGTCCATTTTCAGCAGAGGCCCGGGGAGAAAAGCTCCAAGGGTAAGCAGATACAGCATTACATAATACCGGCATTACATATTACAAACAGACTATTTACAGAGATTACATAAGTAAGCAAGTTAAACAAGTTCCACAGGTTACAGTCAGTCCTGAGCACAAGTCAGGATTAAATTAAGTTACACAGTAAACTGGTTAGCAGATTTTTACACATTCTAGGGAGAGTTAGCCAGGCTTGATACATTGACATAGCCAGTTAAGTGACAAATGTTGTTTGAGTCTAGTTTTAAATTGACCTAAGGTGGAAAGTAAGGTAGTATCAGCTGGAAGAGAGTTCCAGGATCTACTTACAGAGTTTACAAAGAAAGAATCACCAGCTGTGTTATTAATTTTGCTAGTCTGAATTAGTAGTTTGTTAGAGGATCGAAGCGGTCTAGGATTGTTATAGGGGATGATAATATTTTTAAGTGCAGGAGTATTGTCCGGATTATAGAGGATTTTATAGGCCATAATCAGTTGGTTATACTGGATTAGGCTGGGTAGTTCACGCCACCCAATCTGATTTAGATTGATGCAATGATGTGTCCTAAAAGGCAGCCCAGTGGCAAACCTGGCAATGTGGTTGTAGCAAATTGAGAGTTTGTTAAGGACAGTCTTGTTTAAATTCGAGAGTAGAGGGGATGCATACAGAAGGATTGAAAGAAGGTGAGAGCGAGCTATGGCAATTTTAGCTGGGGGGGTTAGGAAGGCTTTTATTCTGTAAAGTGACCTTAGTTTTTTATTGATGGTTTTGATAGTTTGGTTAACATGTAGGTCAAATTTTAGATTATTGTCTATGATGACACCTAATAGTTTTGTGGGGGGGAGGGGTCAGGGGAAATTATTGTGCCATAATTTGATTTTATGGTAAAGGTGAAAGCGGTAGACCTACGTGTTGGTGAAAATAACAGCATTTTAGTTTTTTTGGGATTTAGGATCAGACGATGTTCAGAAGGCCAGTTTTCCATTGTATTAAAGGTGGTCTGGGTAGCTGACCATAACTCTACTGGAGATGTGGCTGAGCAAATCAGAGTAGAGTCATCAGCATATTGGATACAGCTGACTTTTGGGATGACAGTATAAAGGTCGTTAATGAAGATGGAGAACAGCAAGGGCCCTAGTATAGAGCCTTGTGGTACTCCGAGGGTGTTAGGTAGAAGGTTAGAGAGTTTGTTCTGCCAGAGGACAGCCTGCTGTCGACCATTCAGGTAGGATTGAAACCACTGAAGGGCTCCAGTATCTAGACAGATTGTTTGCAGGGTGTGGATTAAAAGTTGGTGATCAACCATATCAAATGCCTTGGAAAGATCCAAGAAGAGGGCTGAGGATATATAATTATTGTTGCAATTATGGTTTATGGTGTTGGTAAAGGCTAGGAGGGCTGAAGTAGTGCTGTGATGAGGACGGAAGCCATGCTGAGTGTCTGCCATAAGGTGATTCTGGATTAGGTGGTGCATGAGTTGTATATGAATACATTTTTCCATAATCTTTGCAAGTGGAGAGAGTATAGCTATTGGGCTATAATTGGAGAATTCAGTAGAGCTGAAGGTCATTGCACTTGTTACTGCACTGCATGAATGTCTTACTGTTGTTATTGTTGGATTAGCAATGTTGCAGTGTAAGAGACAAGTAGGCTATAATTTATTTGACTTTCTCGCACACACATCATCAGCACTGCCATTACACTTGTGTGTGTGTGTTGTCAAAGTCAAAGTGAACTTTATTGTCATTCAGACTACACAACAGTGCAACTGAATGATGTTGTGTTACTTCAACTCAATGTACATACAACATATACTGATAACATTAATACAAGAATAACACATATACTAATGCTAATCCAACAATAACAACAGTAAGACATTCATGCAGTGCAGTAACAAGTGCAATGACACGCACCAAGACTATTCCACTTACATGTCTTCGTAAGTACCCAAAATATTGCACAGATAATATGTTACACAGATCGAAATCAGACAGATTTCAATTTGCACATAATGCTAACTTGGCATATTGCACAGAATGTTAACTTGGCATCATTAAAATTGCACATAAGGTATAAAATTGGACTTTTATAGAGTTATTGCATGTCTGTGAATTACTTCAGCATTGTAATGCCAAACCTTGATGACCAGTATGGTGTATGTTATTACTGGAGTTCAGAAGTCTGATGGCTTGTGGAAAAAGCTTCTATTAAATCTGGTGGTTTTCCAATGCAAGCTTTGGTATCTCCTGCCTGAAGAAAAACACAAAAACAGTATATGGGCAGGGTGAGTGTAGTCTTTGACTATTTTCATGGCTCTGCTGAGGTACCAAGCAGAGTGCCATCATGGATAGATGGGAGCATGGACATGATAATTCTCTCTGCCACTTTCACCACCCTCTGGAGAGATTTGCAATCTGAAACCATGCAGTTTCCATACCACACCGAGAGATTACTAGTCAGGATGCTTTTGATGGTACCCCTGTAGAAGGTTGTGAAAACTGAAGGTGGTAGTTTTGCTCTCCTTAACCTTCTTAGAAAGTGTAGATATTGTTGCATCTTCTTGACAATGTGATTAGTGTTTATTGACCAAGACAAGTCTTCAGCGATATGCACCCCCAGGAACTTGGTGTTCTTCACCATTTCCACTGTTTCTCATTTGATTGTGAGTGGAGAATGAGCCTTGTGTGTCTTCCTGAAGTCTACTATTATCTCCTTTGTTTTATTCACATTGATGGTCAGGTTGTTGTTGTCACACCAGCTAATCAGTTGGTTTACCTCCTCTCTGTAGGCTTTTTCATCACCATTGCTGATGAGACCCACCACTGTAGTATCATCTGCAAACTTAATAATGTGGTTTGTGTTGTACCTAGTGATGTAGTCATGTGTCAGCATGGTGAACAGCAGGGGACTCAGGGCACATCCTTGAGGTACTCTAGTGTTTAGTGTGATACTCATTGAGGTGTTGTTGATTACGCATACCTTTTGTGGCCTGTCAATAAGAAAGTCCAGAATCCATTTGCATAAAGGAGTGCTAACAACAAGATGGACCAGTTTCCCAATCAGATGTTGGGTGATGACCGTGTTGAAGGCTGAGCTGAAGTCAGTAAATAACATGCGGACATAGCAGTTTTTGTTCTCCAGGTGTGTCAAGGATAAGTGAAGTGGCAGTAAGATGGCACCTGCCATACAGCGACTGGATCTATAAATGAATTGGAGTGAGTCCAGTGTTGCAGGAAGACTTGATATTAAGTAGTCCTTGACCAATCTCTCAAAGTACTTCATTACAGTGGAGGTGAGAGCTACTGGGCGGTAGTCATTTAGGCTTGAGGGTGGAGACTTCTTGGGCAGTGGTATAATGGTTGCATTCTTGAAGCATTTCGGTACTGTGGCTTGACACAGAGAGATGTTGAACATGTCAGTGAGAACAGTAGTTAACTGGTCATCACAGTGCCTGAGCAGCCACCCCAGAATATTGTAGGGAACAGCTGCCTTTCTTTTTTTTGTTTGCCCATTACAGCACCCTTTGAACATCCACTGGGTGAAGGTGGAGCACTTCATCTTCTTGGTTGGTGGGAAGTTTCTTTGCTGTTGTATTGTTTCCCTTCTTGAATTTGCCAAAGTAGATGTTGAACTCATTCAGAAACTCTCTGTTATCATCACATTGAGAAGTTAGGGGCCTGTAGTCTGATATAAGTTGTATACCGTGCCACAGATGCCTGGAGTCTCTCAGGTCCAGGAAGCGACCATGGAATTTCTGTCCATAGATCCAGTTAGTATCTCTTATCCCTATACTTAGTTTCACTCTGGGTTCCCTAAGGGAATCTTTGTCTTTAGACTTAGAAGCAGCATCACGTGCCTTCAAGAGCTCATACACTCCACTTGTGAGCCAAGGTTTCTGATTCACTCGTGTGATGATGCTCTTTTCGACGGTCACATCATCCAGACACATCGATATATAGGCCATCACAGACTCTGTGAACTCATCCAGGTTAATTATCTGATCCATAGTAGCTGCCTCCTTGAATATATTCCAGTCCGTGCTTTCAAAGCAGCTCTGGAGTGCTGAGACTGCTCTCTCTGGCTGTACCTTTATTCCAGTCCGTGCTTTCAAAGCAGCTCTGGAGTGCTGAGACTGCTCCCTCTGGCCATACCTTTATTCGTTTCCTGGATTCCAGTCCATGCTTTTGCAGCAGTCCTGGAGTGCTGAGACTGCTCCCTCTGGTGGCCATACCCTTATTTGTTTCCTGGATGGCTTTCCTCTGATTAACAATGGCCTTTATGCTAGTAGTAGCATAATGGAGAGATGATCTGAGTTACCCAGATGTAGATAAAGTACTGCTTTATATGCTAGTTTGACATTGGTGTAGACCTTATCCAGAATGTTGTCTCCCCTCATTGCAAATACTACATGTTGTAAGTAATGAGGTAAAACTGTTTTCAAATTTGCATCACCTCCTATTATGTGATCAAACTCTGGATTCTGGTTTTATAGCTCACTGATTGACTGGTAAAGTATATACAGTGCCTTGTTGGTATTGGCACTGGGGGGAATATACACCAGTGTGATGCTCACACCATTGACCTCCCTTGGCATATAGAAAGGTCTGCATTTCAATGACATTGGGGAGTAAGGCGGAGTGGTTGCACTATATTAAATAGTAACAAGCTGTCCATATTTTCTTTCAATAACCATAACAAATGTGGACCTTACACAAGATAGGTGGTTATGTTTGGTGGTACTGGAGAAACAGGATGTGTGTGAAAACAGCTCTTCATTGCCACTGTGGCAAAATGAGTAACAGTGTACAAATAAGGTTAGTATAGCTTGTGTAGGGACAGTGCACATTTTGGAGCAAAGTGAAATACATTACTGCAATCATTATTTCTTCACTTTCCTCACAACCACACATCAGGAATGTATACAGGTGGCTGCCTTTGGGGGGGTGTAGGGGTGAGGAGGTATGCTATGTATATGTATGAAAACAATCACTAGAAATACCTGACTGTGGCCATCTGAACCTTTGCTTTCATCCCAATCAAAGACCAAAGGGGTGCACAAGTAGTTATCTTTTTTGGAAGGTGGGTTACAGAGGCAGGCAGTATTCCCATATAGGTTTTGTGTATCCTCACAACAATTGCCTTGTTAGTTGATTGTGAGCTACTATTTTGTCAGCTTTGAACATTAAGCCATGGGTGCAACCTATGTCTTCCTTGAAATCCTGATGTTTTTAGTACAGGCCAGTCACTGGATTAACAGGTTAGAAAAATTCTTAAAGATGCATCCCAGCCATATATTTCCCCATGGCTTCTGGGGGCCATGGCTTAATCAGGTTATTTCTAAATGATTATTACTGTACTGTCTTAGTCAAGAGAAATGTGTTGAAAGGATGCAAGGACACTAAAGTTGAACAGCAGCATGGATTTTCTTTCATTAATCACAATTTCTGTTCAAGCCATCACTGAATGAAAAGGATTGTGTCTTGAAAAAGCTGAAGAGTAAGGCAAAATGTGAGGAAAGGATAAAAAATGCAATGTGCATGGTGTGGGGAGCTCAGAATGAGGGGAAAATGAGGGGGCACAGAAGGATGTGTGTTTGTGTGTGTGGGAGTGACAGAAGGCATTGCCCAGTGCACCATTTCACCTAAGTCCATTTCTGTACCTAGAGGTGTTGCAGTATATCATTGTTGCAACTAAGTGCCAATAACTATGAATGCCCCTCTGTGAAATGGGTCAATATAGTGTGGTAGACAGTCCTGTTATAATGTAAGAGCAGTGGAGTTTCAGTTCAGGCTGTGCATACTACTCCTAAAGCTCTGCAACATGAACTAAAAAATTCCTTAGCAGGGGTGTCAGTGACAGGGTGATACTTAGAGGTGAAGTGTCCAGGAGGCCCCAAATTGAGATTTGCTGGGGGTTCCAAAATGTTAACACCAGCCCTGAGACCAGCTGTGAGATCTCCATACCTAGGAGAAAAGGGAATATTCAGAGAAATACTTTCTGTCATTCAGTCTTGTTATTCCAGTCCTTGCACTTATGAGTCTTGGAATACCAAATGGTAACCACTGAGGGAGGGGTTTACTTACACTGCTAGTGTGATAGTAGCTGACAACACATTCGTTCACTGTCACTTGCACCAAACAGTAAATGCCCAAATTCCAACTTGTGTGATCCCACTTAATAACCTAAGCCTCCTACTACCTGACCCTGATAAAGTGTATACCCTACCAGAGTCCTGACTCAAACCTAAAAGTTCCACTCGGTTTCTAACCCTAACCTATATCTTCACTCTCTAACCCAAACACTACCCACACCGTCCTAAACCTAAACTCCCTAAACCTAAAATAGCACATCCCATCCCTAACCTAGTCATGATCATTCCCCACAGTTAAAACTCCAGCCCCTCTATAACCTTTAAGTCCCCAACCACTCCTGCAAACTAAACTCTACTCCCTCTATTTAAACTTACACTCCCTGATCACTCTCTAAACCTAAAAACTCCCTGCCGGTCCCTAATTCTATACTACCCTGCCACTCCCTAACCGTAAAGCACCCTTCCTACTCCTTAATGAAACCCCCCCCCAACCATTTTCTGAAACCTTAAGCTACACTCCCTTCGCTCCCTACGACTGCTGCACTTACCTTGTTGAACCTCAGATAATGTGTTTGAGCTAGGTGTAACAGCTTCGACCTCTACAGCTGGCTGCAGTACCTTGCTTGATCTCATAGTCAAGTTTGACTGTGAGCAGAAGTAGAAACCCATGTGAGCTGTAAGATGCTCAGGTCTGTGGCTCAGGACAGTGGTCTTTCAGTACCTGGGATATAGTCACTTACAGTAGAATCATGTACTCTTAAATAGCTGAATGTACAGTCAGTCATTTTTAAAAGTAATATGTGGGTACATCATATTCTATGATGTTGGGGTGATATGTACTGGCTGTAATTTTGTGACATTTTGGACCAAAACAGGTCATGAGTTTTAGCTGAAAAATTTGAGCAGTTGCACAGCAATGGCTCATGGCATCTATTGACATGTTTCATATTATGTAAGTCATTTTACAGGGAATCATACAGTGTTTTAAACTTACCCAACTACACATCAGTGAAGGTATGGGTAAAATGGCATAAAATTAAAGATGCAATATTAAACTGAGCCTCATCTGCCTGAAATGGTGGTACTGCAGGTGGATGTAAAAGATCCAGGAGCACTTATCTAAAAGAACAGGGTATGTTCACTGGTCCCCTGGACACATTTCCTCTAGTCATTATGAATACTATCTCAGGTCTCCCCTGAAAAGAGGCCATTGGACTAGAGGGACTAACCCAGTCAACACAGTGTAATAAATAAATAAATACATACATACAGCACAAGGCATTTAAAACTCAGTTGTTTCTCATGGTACCTTTGGATTAATAAAAATAACTGCCCCAAATATTTATCTCTCCAACCATACGACAGTGTCCACTATCTGTGAACTTAAACTATGATAACAATTTGCAGTCATGCAAGTTTAGAATTCTTTAGTTTATTTTCTAATTCATGAGTCTAACTTTGACAACTACAGAGACTGGCAACTGAGCTCATGATGTTTCCTCTGTATTTGATATTTCACTGTACTACCCACCACCCTAATACTGCTATTTCACTGTACTACCCACCACCCTAATATTGCTATTTCACTGTACTACCCACCACCCTAGTACTGCTATTTTACTGTACTACCCACCACCCTAATACTTTACTAAGGATTTCACTGTACTACCCATCACCCTAATACTTTACTAAGGATTTCACTGTACTACCCACCACCCTAATACTTTACCTAAGGATGTCACTGTACAACCCACCACCCTAATAATTTACTAAGGATTTCACTGTACTACCCACCACCCTAATACTTTACTAAGGATTTCACTGTACTACCCACCACCCTAATACTTTACCTAAGGATGTCACTGTACTACCCACCACCCTAATACTTTACTAAGGATTTCACTGTACTACCCACCACCCTAATACTTTACCTAAGGATGTCACTGTACTACCCACCACCTTAATACTTTACTAAGGATTTCACTGTACTACCCACCACCCTAATACTTTACCTAAGGATTTCACTGTACTACCAATCACCCTAATACTTTACCTAAGGATGTCACTGTACTACCCACCACCCTAATACTTCACCTAAGGATTTCACTGTCCTACCCACCACCCTAATACTTTGCTAAAGATTTCACTGTACTACCTACCACTCTAATACTTTACTAAGGATTTCACTGTACTACCCACCACCCTAATACTTTACTAAGGATTTCACTGTACTACCCACCACCCTAATACTTTACTAAGGATTTCACTGTACTACCCACCACCCTAATACTTTACTAAGGATTTCACTGTACTACCCACCATCCTAATACTTTACTAAGGATTTCACTGTACTACCCACCACCCTTATACTTTGCTAAGGATTTCACTCTACTACCCACCACCGTAATACTTTACTAAGGATTTCACTGTACTACCTACCACTCTAATACTTTACTAAGGATTTCACTGTACTACCCACCACTCTAATACTTTACTAAGGATTTCACTGTACTAGCCACCACCCTAATACTTTACCTAAGGATGTCACTGTACTACCTACCACTCTAATACTTTACTAAGGATTTCACTGTACTACCCACCACCCTAATACTTTACTAAGGATGTCACTGTACTACCCACCACCCTAAAAACTTTACTAAGGATTTCACTGTACTACCCACCACCCTAATACTTTACTAAGGATTTCACTGTACTACCCACCACCCTAATACTTTACTAAGGATTTCACTGTACTACCCACTACCCTAATATTTTAATAAGGAAGATAAACATGCATGCATGCTAGTTTAAAACAGTTTAATTTCCTTTTATTCAGTAAAACTTGATTATTTTAATTTTGTTGACTGCGTGTTAAAATCATCACGAAATGAAGTGGTGCAGCATATAGTATCGCCACCTCACAGGAAGAGGTTCTCCAGTTTGATTCTCAGTTGGGGTGCTTCAATGTGGAGTCTGCATGTCCTCCCTGCATTCGTGTGTGTTTCCTCCCACATTCCAAAGACATGTGCCTGGAATGTTTCTCCCTGGGCCACTGCTGAAAATAGGCTCTGTCCCAGTCAGACTTTCCTGTTAAATAATGTTAAATAAATAAAAATAAATCACTCTTTGTGACCTTTTTTGGATTAGAGCATGCCCCCATATCTCACTGGGCCAGACTGAATTTTTAAAAAGTGGTAATGCCTGAGAGATCTGTTTTCAGTGGTAGGTCCAGCTTAGAAGTTAATGTTGTTAGAAGAGTAAAGAATAAACTGCAAAAAAGTCCCAAAGAGCGTGAGCAAGTCCCCAAAAATTATTAGCAAATTTATGAGAACATGATGAATCTTAAACAACTATGTTACCCTAAGACATCTAGACGATTGGAAGTTATCAATAGGGGTACAAGAATGTGTGGCAATTGTAATTATTGCCAGTATATAGATACGTCTAGAATTTATAGACACCCAGAAACAGGTTTCCTAAGGGAAATTAGAAGACAAGCGAGCTGTAACAGTAGGAACCTAATATACCTGGCTTATTTTACAATTTGTTACAGATTCTATGTGGGTCAAACAAATCGCCAACTCAAAGAGCATATAAGGGATCACCTCTATTGTACTAGGAAGGGGGATGACTATAGTGCACTGGCCATGCATACTTTAGATATGGGTGACAACCATACTTTTAAGTTCCAAGTCTTGCAGGTACAACAAACTAGTGAAATACTGGGGGATATAGTTAATGATACAGAATTCACAGAGTTGAGATGGATTCTAAGGCTGGGAGCACATAGAGGTTTAGGTCTGAATGACATGGTACCCCTGAAGCCAGTCCTAAATAGAAATGGCATTAGAAAATAAAATATGAAATATTTTCCTTAATAATACTCTTGGGATGGTCCAAAATTGTTGTTAAAGAATCTTTTAATGAAATAGATATGTTATTAATGTGTCTTCCCTCCCCCTTTTTATATATATTCATATATATTTTCATAAATTTTTATATATTTTTGTATGTTTCTTTAAGAGATTTGGAAGGAAACCTAAAGTTTCTTTTAATTGATTAATTGTTTTAGTATATATATTGAGAAGATGAGTTGTTATTTTATTTTATGTGTCTGATGAAGTAACTGGTTTATGAAAGCGCTAACACAATAAGTTTTGGAAGTTTTATTCTTCATTTTGCCTCCATCACTTGGATTTTTTGCTAACAGAGTGAAGAGGTTGTTCACAAGAGTCCTTTTCAAGTTCAATTTTATTTAAGTGCATATGACTTATGCTGACACACACACTCTGATGTTTGATTTACAAACACACACACAAATACTCACACACACACACACACACACACACACACACACACACACACACACACACACACACCTGAGAAAGTCAGTCACAGGTTTTCTAGCTATGCCCTCTTTTACCCAGACTATAAGGTAGTTATCACTGCCACCAGCCAACTCCTTATCAGCTACTTTATGGCCCTTAACAAAGGAAGTCCAATCTTACTATGTAATAAACATTAATATTAATACAAACAGTAGTTTGACCAAGAGCAAGGCTATTAGGAGTGACCCGCACAGTGTCACCAAATAAATATGCAAGTACTCTCAAATATATACATATCTCTAGAGAGATCGGCCGCAATGAAAGGTTTCAGTATATTTAATAATAAATAATAAAAGAACAAGACAATACTAGATATGTATTCACAGTGACATCAGAGTTCAAAATCACAGGAAATATTTAAAAGAATATAGGACAGTCTAAAATAAAGAAAATATCTAAACTAAACTTTGCTATATTCTTAATTATATGTAAGAGGATTATACTATTCCCTAGTAACTTACTTAATCAGAGCAAGGAAAATGTAGTGAAGGGTTCTTGTCAGGTCCAACACAGCATACAGAGTCCCCTCTCTCTCTCAGAGAGTTCTCAAATTAATATCTCAAATATTACTGCTGGGATATCTCGCAGAATGACATGATTTCTTGTCATCTGACTCAATCCCAGGAGAAACCCCCACTGCTAGGAGTTGGCAGTATTTAGCTTCTACTTGTGAAAATACATAGACCTCAGATCTTTGGCAGATGCTGGAAATCATAAAACAATTACATTCCTCCACATTTCAAGATTAGTAATTATTTCACCCTAAGGGCAATACAGAAAACTTTTCATCACAGATATTATGTCTCCGGTCTAGCCTCTAAAGTAATTTAATTTTAGCTATTTTTCTGATGTTAGCCTCCTGTATTCCAGTTTCCACAGTTAAAATATATACATTTAAACAGTTACAATAGTGCATGTACATTTCTGTTTTCTTCCAACAGGGCACACTGTGGTTACATTTTAAGCACACGGTCTTTATAAAATACCTTTTTAAGACACATATGTGCACAGACCAGTTTAATATACACGTGGCATACAGTTCTAATACATTTGTAACACAAACATCCTATATAAATCATGTTGATATTCACAAATGACATGTATTTATTTACAAACTTCCAGATAGCTGTGCTGGCAGTATCTCCTTTCGTGACAGTTAGCACAATAGATACAATGCATATCACCATCATCAACCCCACCCCCTTTTCCCATTTTCTACATGGGGTCGGGTGTTGTGTTAACTGTCACCATCTCTCTCAATTCAATGCCACACTCCTATCTTCTTCATCAGTCATGCCTGACTATTGCAGATCTCTCAACAATCCATCCACCTCTTTGCAGAATACCTTTGTTTCCTCTTGCCTTCTTCCAGTCTGTCCCAAATCTTCTTCAGATTGTTTTCTGCTTTTAGGCACATATGCCTGAACCACCATAATCTGTTTTCTTATCTTTATTGCAATTGCAACTACCTTGGCTTCTGCTGTTATGTCCTCATTTCATTGTCTAACCCACAGTGAGCATCCTATCACCTTTCTCATGCACTTCATTTACATCACTTCTACCTTCTTCATCTGTTCTACCTTTATTGCCCAGGTTTCTGTACCATACAGTAGTATTGGTCAGACAACTGTTTTGTATACCTTACTTTTCAGCTTATTTGCATTCTTCAGTCATACACTACAGCTGATACTCTGTGCCACTTGGCTGCAACTCCTTTGATTCTAGCTTTGACCTTTTCATTCAGACTTCTCTTTTCCTTAATCATCTCTCCCAGATACGTGAAGTTTTTTTACCTATTCAGCTCTCTTCCCTTCTATTTCAATTCTCAGCTTCTTCTGATTTCCCCAATTTGCTGCCATTACCACTGTCTGATCTGTACTCAGTTTCATCCCATGTACCTGCAGGTTTGCATGCCATTCCCCTATCCTTTGCTGAAATTCTTACTCAGAGTCTGTCTGCAAAGCTGCATCATCTGCATACAGCAACTTCTTTGATCTGTCCCCTCCAAACTGTTTGCTAATGCAATCCATCACCACTGGGAACCCCTCTGTGAGATAGAACACTGTTCATTCTTGAGTCACTGGGTCCTTGTACATAGCCTGCACTACTTTTACCAATATTTCTGGGACTTTGAACCATTGCAGTTCTGTCCAAATTAGCTTTCTTGGGACCTTGTCATATGCTTTCTCCAAGTCTAAGAATGCCCAGCTGGACTCTTTCCCCATCACTGGCTTCTTCTCAACTATCTATCTCACTGCAAACATCGGGTCAGTTGTGCTGCATCTTGATTTGAATCTGAACAGTTCATCTCCCATCTTACCTTCTACTACTCTGTATATCCATTTATCAATCACCCTCTCCAGAACTTTCATGAAATGTAATAGGAGTTTGATGCCTCTGCACTGCCATAGTTGTGGATGTCCCTTTTGTTCTTGTACACTGGCACAGGTATGCTTATTCTCCAGTAATCTGGGATACGCCTCTCTCTCCACACTGCTACGAGTACCCTCAGGAGGCATTTCTCTCCATCTCTCCCATCATCTTTATCATATCTGCTGTGACCTCATCTCACCTGCTGCTTTCCCTGACTGCATTTTCCTTAGTGCTGTTCTTACTGCTGTGATGGGCTGCTCTTCTTCTCTCATTGTTGACTGTGTCTGTGGCAGTACAGCTTTTGTGGGGTTTTCTTCATTCAGAAGCTGTTGGAAGACTCCTTCCGTCTGCCATTGATAAGGACTAGTGAGCAGGTTGTTGCTGGTGTCCCTTATGAAGGGTGTCTGACTATTTTCTTTATCTTTCTGTCTCTGTGTTGCACCCTGATATAGTTGCTTTGTACCACCTACTGAGTCACTTTCCAGAAGCTGCTAGAGTGCCTCTGTTGCCCTGTTCTTTGCTATTCCAACTCATTTGTTAGCCTCTTTATTAGCCAATCAGTATTCCTTCCTAGCCTGATCTGTCATTTCTATGGCTCATTTTTCCTGCACTCCTTATTTCTTTTGATGACTTCCTGGACTTCTGCATTCCACCACTAGCTTTCCTTATGTACCTTATTTCCATACCTGGCTTGGTCACATACCTGTTCTGTAGTCATCACACATGCTGTTTTGAGGTGCTGTCATTCTTTTTCAACTCCACCTAGTTTCTCTTCTTGAGGTGCTAGAGCCTGGACAAATTGCCTTGGACTGCTGTACATTCTCTTCAATCAACTTGACCACTGCTTGCATTTGATATCAACAACCAGTGGTTTATGCTGTGGGCCTTTTTCTCTGGGGTGACTTTGCAATCACTGACTCTACCTCAGTACCCTTCCCTTTCTATAAGGACGTCTACCTGAGTTGCAAGTTGGCCCACTCTTGTATGTGATCTTGTGACTTTCTCTCTTTCTGAGCCTCGTTTTGCTACTATCAAGCCATTTGTCAGACAGAAGTCTAGAATGACCTCTCCTTCTTTATTCATGTTAACCACCCTGGTCACCATTATCAACACCAGTTCCCATTGTCCTGCTTTATTTAGGAGGACCTGCAATTAACTAAATGCACTCTTCTCTTCATCATGACAGCCTGGCTGTGATGCATAGGCTGAGATTATAAATACTGTGCTATCGGACTGGGGTCTGATTGCCAAGATTTTGGCACTCATTTTAATGACATCCCTCATTGCCCTCTGAAGCTTCTCTCTCACCATAATTCCCACACCATTTCTAACTTGTTCTCCTCCTGAGTAGTTGGCTCAGTTAAATGGGTTTGCCGCATTGCCCCTCCATGCTCAGTCTCTTACATACAACCACGTCATCCACTTGCCATGCTTCATCCTGTTGGTGAACTTACACGGAGTGTAGAAGTTCTTAGCTAATGCTTGTCAGGGTGATTGGTTTTACATCGATCCAGCTTTCACTGAACAGAGTAACTCAGGCTGGGCAACTAGACACTGGATGGCCAGTAGCTTTTTCAGCCAGAGCTGCTAGGCTTTAAAGCAAGCAAACACACTGGCCAATAGGGGCACATACACTCCTCCCATGTTTAGAATGGGTTTGTGGTGTAGGTCAGAGAAGGCCGGGTCCTCAACCCACTTATCACTGGCAAATACCCATGGCCATTTGGTGACATTAGTCAACATGACTGAATCACCTAGAGCCATATTTTACACCACAGAGTTGCTAGCCCTACCACAGCCCATGGTCTGTGATCTATGTGCTCATATCTTGACTATACTGCACACAACATTACATGCACAGTGCACAAACAGTTGGTTTATACAACTCTTCCCCTGTAGGGTACCATATAAACTCTGTGCTGCTGCCCACAGCTCCATTCACTGGCGAGTTTGAGATTGAAACACTCAGCATGTTTCTCAGAGGTGGGAGGAACCCCACAGAGATACTGGGAGAACATGCAAACTATAAATAGGCATTGGCCGGAGGTCAGGATTGAACGTTGTACTTTTTGCAGAGGGCAGAGGTAGCTAGGCTCAAAGGCAAGGTCAAAGAATCAAGTTTTACAGAATGCATTAAACATAAATCAGAGGTGGTCTCAGTTACCATTATAGGGGGCCCAGAGACATACCATCTGAACAGAAAAGGAGTGCTCAGCCATGACTCAGGCCAACATCAAGTTACAAAGGGGAAAAACAAGTTATGAATTATGAATATTTACTGCTACTTTCTTTTGTACAACAGAAGGGATGATACATTAATGAGTGTCCAGCAACTTAATGAAAAAAATCCAATTTTTTGTTATGATTCTGCATTCTTGTAAATGCGAGAAATTAGGTTATATCAAGAATTAGTGTAGCTGTGTCTAGTTACTTATTCATTGTTTACATAGGTGAGGAATTGGGGTGTGGTACAGTTAAAGGAATAACAACTGAGGAATTGGGGTGTGGTACAGTTACAAGAATGACAGGTGAGGAACTCCTGTGTGGTACAGTTATAGGAATGACAGGTGTGGGATTAGGAGTGGTGCAGATACAGGAATGACAGGTTAGGGAGTGGGACTTGTTGCAGTTAGATGAATGACAGGTGAGCTATTGTTACGGTGCAGTTAGATGAATGACAGGTGAGCTATTGTTACGGTGCAGTTAGAGGAATAAGAGGTTATAGGTCAGTTTGTTAAAAAATCACTTCAGTGCAGTTTCACTGAGGCTACATAAGTAAAAAGCTCCAAAACCAAAGCGAATTACTGTAATAATGTAGATGAATAAAATTGGCAGGTGATCTCAAAGACAATTTTAATTATTATTAAAAGGCATGTCATAGGATTACTTCAGGAAACCAAACTATGGGTAAACAATGCAAAGAAGTTCTACATCAAGGGATTTAACATAGTGGAGAGACATAACTCTAGGAGGAAGAGAGGGTGTCTGTTAATTTCATAAGAGGCTAAACGTACCGATGGAAAAATAACAAAAACAGAGGGAGGAAGATGAGTTACTTGGGATGGAAAAATGAATAGGGAACATCAGACCATACAGTATGTACGTACAACAAACAGTGGGAAGAGGGCTAAAGTCTTCTCTAAGAATTTTAGAGTGAAGTTGTGTCAGAGCATGGATGAAAAACAGACTGAAACTGAAACAATAGGCACCGACATAACCTTACATAAAAATAGTCAGGAAATTTGCACAAATGGAAAGGGATAGGAAAAAAGGCTGCCCGTTGAAATGTCGACACTTGAAATGCTGAGTGCCAACAAGTTAAAGTCACTCTTCTCCTATAAACATCTTTTTACTGGGGGACAAGCCTACCCTGCACTACCATACTTTCCAAAATTATACATACCAATGCTGCAATTGTCATACCTGAGAGAAAAGGGAATATTCAGACAAATGGCATCTCAGACATAGTATATGTAAGCCCATTCTTTCAGCTATTTCTTCTCCATATTTTGGGGCTGTTCTTGGTACATTTCAAATGGTTTCCAAAAAAGAGTGAAAATGAAGTAAGAAAAGAAGAAACGGAATGGCTATTTGAGGCACGAGACTGGCCTCTGTCCTGTTAGTGCACTGAAATGTGTACACTTAGTAATGGAAGTGACTGTGACACACCAGTTCCATGTGTTACACGAGGCACACAGTCTGCCAACTGCCTTTCACAAAAAACGGAAAAATAACAAGACATGGCACAGCTACAGATTTTAGCTGTCCATGTTTAACATTATTTATTGGATACTTGATTAATGTACTTTTTTGCAGACTGGTTAGTCCCACTAGGTTTGTGGCCCATTTTCAGGATAGAGATAAACTGAAAGTTACACAAATTGAAGCACTTTGACTGGGACACTTAGAAATATCCTGCTGTGAAGCTGAGGGTGATAAGAACTAGCACTGACCTTTACGTCCAGTGCAATGTCAAACTGGAGTAGGAAAACACTATGGGAATGCAAGTGAAATTAAGATAATTTGTCTTAGAGCTAAGGGATACCAGAGAAAATCACCACTAAATAAAATGTTATACGTATCTGAGATAAAACAAGCATCTATCATTCTAGATTATTTCGATGAGGAAGTGAGTGAAACCGTAGTGTCTCAGTATTGTTTGTGACACTGAAATGAACTGGTTGACCAGCAAAGATTTTGCAAGTTGAGAAATGTTTCTGTCACATGGAATGCACAGAAGCTGAGCAGAGAATTTAAACAAGGAAATGCCCATATGAATGCTAATTAACCATAAATAATAAACTTCAAAACTTTCTAGCCATGGATTCAAGAAAACAGGCAAAACCGATGTTGAGCGCTTTCATTCTTTATTGTTTACAAGAACTTCATCAGAATGTAAAACAAAAGTACAGTCATTCTCTTAACTAATGTTTGTGTGGTTGTTTTATGTGCTGGAATTAGGAGCCATGATAGCTTTCAAAGTGGAATCTTACCCACTTAAGGTATTTCAAAGTAGAAGCGACACATCTGATCAGATATACTTTTTGGAACACTGTTTTGAGTCCATTGAGGACAAAAGTAACTCACATCACTGTTACAGGTTAGAAATTATATTTTTAGGTCACAAGTGTCTACAGCATCTATTCCATCTCTCAGTGTTTAGGCTATGACATAGAATATCATACATTTTTATTTTCAGAAAATTTTTGCTAAGCACATTAACATAAATATTAAAAAGGTGTGAAAAAGACAATTGATACTGTGCATTTATTTTTAACTTTTAGCCCATGTATGTGTTCTTATTTGCTTTTTGATGGCTATCATCAAAACTTGCTAAACTAACTAAACCACATATTTCTTTTTCTCTCATATTGCATTTGTTGGAAAGTTAGACAGACTAGATTTCAAGCCACTGAAGTAATTTAAAAGGAAGCTGCTTTCATGAGCTGTATGCTCTAGGCTATGCCCAAAGGTGTAACACAGACCTCATAACACCTGGTTGTCACTGGGTCTGAGTGAGATGACTTTACATTGGGGATAGCAGTATTGAAAATGTACACAACTACAGAAATTAAGATTTAATAGTTCTGGTAACATACTTTGTTGTCTGCTTTACAGGCTGTGACTAATATTTCTCCCTAGAGGATACTTGTTACAGCACATCTAGTGACTATACATGGAATATGTTACTTCATGGTGTAGACATCAGCTATACATCAGCCTTTCCAGCAGTCAGCAGTAATTCTGCACAAAAAGAAACAGAAGAAACATCTTCACTGTAATTTTCGGTTTAGATATTTCTAAACATTTGATATTACTATGACAATCCTGGCAGTATATCTATCTAGTGTGAACCTGAATGTTGTGGGTTTGAGTCTCAAATCTGAAATGTTTGTATCCAACTACACCTTGACCACAGTGTTGTACTGATTGGGTTTGACTTCCTTTATATGAGATGTATTTATGTTCAGTATCTTCTTAAACTGTTCTTTGACATCTTGCTGAAGGAAAAATAAATAAATAAATAAACAGGACACCATTCACAAAAACAGATCCGAAACTTATTGGAAACACAACTAAATAAAAAAAAAAAAAATATATATATATATATATATAAATACTAATACTGTCTTACATAACCAGACAGCAAAAAATGTAAAACCAAACACAAATGTGGTCAAACTAATAAAGGAGTATAAGATATCAATAAATTAGGCATAAGTAAAACAAATGATATAAAAATATTTAAATGTAGTAATTATTTCAGGAAATTTCCTTATGTACTAATGCATTAATATCCTTTCTGTCCAAAATGATAAAGGATTTTTTTATTAAAAACACAAACATGTGAAAATAAATCTCTTGCAGTAACAAACAGCATGTAAAAATAGTCAAAACAAAAGTAAGATTATTTATTTTATTTTTATTTTACATTTGTTGACCTGGCTGGTCCGACTGGATATATGTCCATTTTCAGTAGAGGCCCGGGGAGAAAAGCTCCAGAAATTAACAACAGAAACTATAAATTTAATAGGTGTACAAATTGAGCCTGCTAGAAGAAATAGGGAAGTGTTAGTTGAAGTTCTGTAATCAGAAAAAAGGAAGTACTTGTGAGGATATAGAAAACTAGTCAGGGTTAGTACAGGGGCAGAGCCAGTGGGGTTTGAGGTGAGATTTGAGTTGGGATTTAAAGCAGAGAGGAGAGGAGAGTGCAGTGAGATTGTCAGGAAGGGAGTTCCAGATTTGTCCTACTGTGTTTGAGAACAAAGAGTTTCCGGCCATGTTATAGGATTTACAAGTGGAAATAAGAAGTTTATTAGAAGAGCGTAGGCTTTTAAGATTGCAGTAAGGAGTAATAAGAGAGTAGTAAATATGGGAGTATTAAAGGGTTTATCAGGATTTTATGGGCTATGGAGAGTTGGTGAAATAAGATTAGGTTTTGTAGCTCAAGCAGGGGCGGTTCGTGGCATCGGACTGCCGGACTGCAGCCCCCTCAACTAAAAGTGTGAGAAAAAATGTAAAAAAAAAAAATAAAAAAATACCTTTTTTTTGTTTAAAACAAACTTCGTGTCTGCAACTCGGAAGTACGTGCATGCGCACTTTAACCGCCTCGGGCTGCGGCGGTTTTAAACAGCTTTTTTTGTTTGTTTTGATTGCAGCCCGGAGGAGTAATGAAGGCATCATTGTGATGCCCAGAAGTCTATGCGGTTCCAAACCGCATAGAATTGGAAGGGGCTTGGACTGCGACGTCCGCAGGCACGTCATGACGTGCTTGCTGGGCTCAATGCTGCTGATTGGTTGTCGCTCTCTTCCCGGGCTTTATGTGCTGGGAAAAGAGCGAGAATCAGTCAGTCAGTTGTCGGCTTCCTTTGTGGATTGTCCTTTTTTAAAATTTTTGTTAATAATTTTTATTTGTTTTGGCATTGGAATCGGATTTTACTTTTTATTTGGGTGGATTTTTGTCAGCTGTGCTGCAGCCTGTGCTGGAGAAGGAAGAACAAGAAGAAAGAAGAAGAAAGAAAAGAAGAAAAGAACAGAGTGAAGGTGCAGAATTAAAGTAAGTATTGTAATTTATAGCTCATGAATGATTCACTTTTCCAGCTGCAACACAATGTGATTATGTGCTACAATGAAAATTAAAATAAGATGATATCATGATAATAAATAAGTACACATTTTCTTTTTCTACAGTTTGTGTATTTGCATTAAACTGTGTACTATGTATATTTAGGCATTTTTTCATTGTGAAGATCTTTCCATATATTGTTCTTCAGTACACTGAATTTTTGGTGAGATTGCTTTGTTGGTGTGTTCTTTGCCATTCCAATATGGTATTACCTGTCTTGCACCCCCATTTCTTAAAAAAGAACTTTAGCTGTTCTGCTGCTTTAATCAACAAATTCAGTCTATCACAAGCATTCTCTGTTTCATCGTCGGTAGAGTGCCATGATCAGGTCACACAGATGGCAGTGGGAACACCTATTTTAACTACATGATGTTTAGGGTTTTGTGGCATCTAAGCAAATCAATGCCTCAGCAAGCAGAGGATTAGGTCCAAAATAATTATTTAAATAAAAGGTGGATGCAGACAGCTATGTTACCTTCTAGTTTGTTAGTCAGGGCTACTATCATAAAGTGCTCATCTATGAAAAAAATAATAATAACATTCTGGACAATATTGATAGCTGCACTCCTATAGTAACCTCACCCCAGAATCACATAAAGGGTAAATAGGGCAAATAAGGTTCTAAGCAAGGGACCCATCTGGGAGGGCATGTGTTCCTCTTCATGAAATCAATTGTAGAAAATCTCCCTTTCATTTCACTGCACATTTCCACCACCATATTGCAAGTAAGTTAATTATTGCTTATTTAACATTCAACAATGCACTTGTTTCAACATGAAACATCAGCATTTGAAAACATAAAAACATGCTTGGGAAAATAAGTACACTTACATACTGTAATGTTAAGATTTGCAACATGTTAAATGCCACCTTATACGCATGTCCCACTATTAGTGGACTATGTGTTCAGCTTATTCAACTGCTCCATTACCAGTGGTCTAGATAAGGGTTGATAACCACGGCTTTCATTTGTATATTTATTTACTGAGGGTTTTTGCCCTTTTCAGCCAAACTCTGTGCTGTACTGAAGTCAAGGCGAGATGATGGTTCAAAGACAACATAAGTAGGTATGATACAGCATGAAGTACTTGGAGAAATAGTACGAAGGCAGCAGTATTATAGTACAACTGATAACTAAAAAAGAAAACAAAAATAAAACAAACAGTGAATGTGCCAGCTGTAACTCAACAATATCCTGTGCAAGGCAGAATGAGTTTCTCTTGTGCTGCTGCTACCAGTAAGACAGATTTGATGAAGAAACACAATTAAACTACATTTGACTCAAGACATGACCTTCTTGGATCATGTATTTCATCAATTTAAAGACACACACGGACACACACACACACACACACACACACACACACACACACACACACACACACACACACACACACACACACACACACACACACACACACACACACACACACACACACACACACATGCATGCACAAAAACACATATAAAATCAAGGTGTGGTCTGGTCATACAGGAAACAGCAACTGTGGTGGAATATTTTCCTCTCCACTTTTTTCATTTTTATCTGAGTAAACCTGCTAGGCACAACTGTTCCTTTTTCAGGGGTAATACAGAAATACTGTCTGGCAACTGGCAAGTAATTTTCTACAACTCACATGAAAGGCTGATGAAGCCGGAGAGAATCCAACACAAGGCAATGTCATGAAATTCAGTATCAGATCGCAGCCTTACGCTTCTGTGTTAAAATGCAAGACACACACAAGGCAACGTCACAAAATTTAGTATCAGATCGCAGCCTTACGCTTCTGTGTTAAAATGCAAGACACACACAAGGCAACGTCACAAAATTCAGTATCAGATCGCAGCCTTCAGCTTCTGTGTTAAAATGCAAGACACATACAAGGCAACGTCACAAAATTCAGTATCAGATCACAGCCTTCAGCTTCTGTGTTAAAATGCAAGACACACACAAGGCAACGTCACGAAATTCAGTATCAGATCACAGCCTTACGCTTCTGTGTTAAAATGCAAGACACACACAAGGCAACGTCACGAAATTCAGTATCAGATCGCAGCCTTACGCTTCTGTGTTAAAATGCAAGACACACACAAGGCAACGTCACAAAATTCAGTATCAGATCGCAGCCTTCAGCTTCTGTGTTAAAATGCAAGACACACACAAGGCAACGTCACAAAATTCAGTATCAGATCGCAGCCTTACACTTCTGTATTAAAATGCAAGACACACACAAGGCAACGTCATGAAATTCAGTATCAGATCGCAGCCTTACGCTTCTGTGTTAAAATGCAAGACACACACAAGGCAACGTCAAGAAATTCAGTATCAGATCACAGCCTTAAGCTTCTGTGTTAAAATGCAAGACACACACAAGGCAATGTCATGAAATTCAGTATCAGATCGCAGCCTTAAGCTTCTGTGTTAAAATGCAAGACACACACAAGGCAATGTCATAAAAGTCAGTATCAGATCACAGCATTTCGCTTCTGTGTTAAAATGCAAGACACACACAAGGCAACGTCACGAAATTCAGTATCAGATCGCAGCCTTACGCTTCTGTGTTAAAATGCAAGACACACACAAGGCAACGTCACGAAATTCAGTATCAGATCGCAGCCTAACGCTTCTGTGTTAAAATGCAAGACACACACAAGGCAACGCCATGAAATTCAGTATCAGATCGCAGCCTTACACTTCTGTGTTAAAATGCAAGACACACACAAGGCAACACCATGAAATTCAGTATCAGATTGCAGCCTTACGCTTCTGTGTTAAAATGCAAGACACACACAAGGCAACGCCAGGAAATTCAGTATCAGATCGCAGCCTTACGCTTCTGTGTTAAAATGCAAGACACACACAAGGCAACGCCATGAAATTCAGTATCAGATCGCAGCCTTACGCTTCTGTGTTAAAATGCAAGACACACACAAGGCAATGTCATGAAATTCAGTATCAGATCGCAGCCTTACGCTTCTGTGTTAAAATGCAAGACACACACAAGGCAATGTCACGAAATTCAGTATCAGATCGCAGCCTTACGCTTCTGTGTTAAAATGCAAGACACACACAAGGCAACGTCACGAAGTTTAGTATCAGATCGCAGCCTTACGCTTCTGTGTTAAAATGCAAGACACATATGGGAAGGTGATTCATTGACATTTACTGTCATGTCAGATCAGGCTTCATTGCCTAATTAATTCTTTGAAGTGCTCTCACAATACTGTTTGCTTGTGTTTTCAAATGGCAAGTCACTACAAGCCATTTTCTTCTCTTGACCACTGTGACTAGCCTACTAACACTGACAACACAACCTTGTCTCAGTAAAGAATATGAGTGAGGTTGCTTTTTACAGTTGTATTATGTTTTGTTACTGCGTCCTTGGGACCTTTATTCATAGGGAGCTGTGTCTACCTGTTCAATTGTACATTTTTGTTTTTTTGATATTATTTTTGGGTGATTATGATTAATATTGTGTTATTGTCCCTAATTCGGAATTCCATGTATGGTGAGCACTGAGCAGCAGTAATACAATAAAAGGCTAAACATAAGTCATAGGGCAGGCGACAGCTAAAAGGTATATTTTTGTATGCAAACACTGAATTGCCATTTAAAAGTAGAACTGGCAGAAGCACTCATGAAAATTGTTGTAGATCTGTATGTGTTCTAGGAGATGTGGCACGAGCCAACAAGCTTATCATTTTTAGCTTTTTACAGACCAGCTCTGCTATGTGGTTAGATGCTGAATCAGCATGCCTTCGAGCTGCTAATGTTGTCTTTGATTTCTAAGAATGGCATGCTATATTAAAATGTGGATTGGCAGCCATTCATAACTAAGAAAGCATTTCCTAAGCTGCTTTACTAATTTGGAAATTTCTGTACAGCAATCACTGCAGGGTTGATAAATTCATTACTGCTGAACTCTGACTTTTTGCATTGTAGTTTAGTAACTGCAGAATCTTGTTTATTATTTTTAATTAAATTGTAAAGCTGTCAAACTCACTATGCAGAAGTCCTTATTTTGAATGGTGACCTTCAACACTATCTGGTTCAGTATTTATCAAGAGTCAAAGAGTTTTGCAATTGTCAGATGCAAAAAGTATTGTGACATGCAGGAAAAAAATGTTAGCAATCATAACATTAGCCTTCTGTCCTAGTCTAACAGATAAAGTCCTACTATAAGGTTGTCACTTTTTCAAATGTCGAAAGTGAGACATTTTTATGTAGAAATGTCAGATTTTGCAGGACAAAAGACACCCAACCAGTACAAAGGATAAAACCTCACTTTTTTGCCAAAATAAAATCTTATTCTTGCAGCATTTGAGTTGCTTATGCTATTTCATATAACATTTAGGTATTTCAGATACAAAAAAACTGTTTGATGCAACTATTAAAGAAAATTTAGGAAATAGTTTTGTCCTAAAATCTCAGAACATTTGTCATTTTTTCGATTTTTTCACAGGACAACTGCCCAAAGAGGGACTGTGCCTCACATAGTGGGAGACATGGTAACCCTATCCTACTAGATATTACATTTCCTGATTCATATATTCATTCATTCTTTATGTCTGCTTTACCTTCTTCAGTGATACAAGAAAACATACGTTTTTCAGAGTACTCAATAGGCATAGTCAGAGGTGCACTGCTGGAGAGAATGCTAGTCCCTTTGCAAAATGCACAAACTCTTACAATGTATGCACAGGTGTTATCATTAAGGTCAGTAGAGGACTATATTGCCAGACAGAGATTCAAAGACAGAATTCATTGCTTTACATGAAGTGAGCATAATTAAAGTAGTAAAAAAGTTGCTTCTCAAACATAAGGGTTATTTTTACTTTGTAAATAAGAATAAGTCTTTTAGTGAAAATGAATACTCATGTTTTGGTTACATGAATTTAATTGTCTTAAAGAGATAAAATCACTTTGTTTTTAATAAATATCATCTATCTAAAGATTTTTGTTCAATATCAAGCATGTGTGAGGAAACTGACCCTACACAAAACTGAGCACTATTAATGTTCCTCCAATAAGGTGGTGATGAAGCTTCTTGATAGCGTGTGTCTCTGACTGTAAGCACACTCATAGTGTAAACCTATGTACTTATAAGGAGTAAGGAGGACACATTTTTAATATATATGGTTTGCATACAGAAATATGAAGCATTGACTCTATATTTTAACAGTCCACTATGGCAGACACTGAAAAAACAAAAAAACACACAAACACACACACACACACACACACACACACACACTTCTAGACATAGATCTAGATATATATTTTTAAGACAGACTAGACATGCATAAACATGAACACTACTGTGCAGGAAATATAGTCCTGAATGCTTAAACAAGTTGTGCTTTGATTACGACCTTGCATAGAGTTACATTAGAGTTTCAGTGCCCCACTGCCTATGAAGATGTTGCAACATTTTGCCTCAAGCTCAAAAAATTTGGAATAATAAAAAAATAAAAATATCATCTGCAAAAGGAAGAGGAGTTATATGTCAAAAAGAAATAATATATTATTTGCTTACATTTGTGCACATGATCCACTTATTTGCAGCTAGAGGCAAAATAATTTCTTAGACCTCTCTCATACACCAGTGACATTGCATTATGTTCTACATTATTTTTATTATTCACTTTCTTCATAAAACTGTCATTAATATATCATTTACTTATTTAACTGGACAAATCCTTGTAGATCATTTTTCATAAATTACCTAGAGTGGATATACTCTATTTAATCAGATGCTTTTTTTGTAACATTCACTTGAGAAGAGCAGACTGAACACAGAGATCAGCAAGACACTTTTATTTAGACCTTAAAATAAGATGAGATTTGTAGTAGTCGCTGATCTCTGGTGGTACATAATGGGCGTATTTCTGCACTGTCATGAGATGTAATGGTTTAGCCAAAAGTATTTTGTTTTGAGCTGCTGATCTTGCCTTTGCGTAGTTTTATTTAGACCTTTAAAATAAGATGTGGTTTTACTAGCAGCTGATCTCTGGTGCTACATAATGGGTGTAATGTGGAACACTGTTTTTTGTCAGGCATCTAAAACTGTGTATGAACTTGCAAGGTCAACAATTGACTTAAAAAACAAGGCTTACTTCAGTGAGACAAAGCTATGGAGACAAAGAACACGCAGATCCCTTAAAACAGAGCATTTCCTAATTATATTGGAACTTTCTTAAGAAGCTTTTGTTTCATTTGTTCATAGGTTCATGCTAGGCCAATGATCACAAGGGCCTTTGTAAGTCTAGCTATGCCTCCCAAACATCTGACATGTTCTGGTATTCTGGTGTAAGCAGGGACCTGGGAGATGAAACCTTTACAAGCAGGGACTTGGGAGATAAACCAGTTACAGGCTGCCTGTGTCCATTAGAAACAGTGTTGCCAAATCAGGGAATAATTTCCTGTTCTCCATCCAGCTGTCCAAGTTGCACTTGAATTGGGTTAAGGAGGAGCTCTGCTTCATATGGATGAGGAGTGTATTCAAGAGAAGGGGTAGTCTCTGGGATACATATCTGTCTCTCCGGCAGGTCCTATTTGTATAACAGGCAAGGTTTAATCTTTAAAATGAATACTTCTGGTGCTGTTTGTTTTGCAGGTATGCAGGAGGTCAATCAGGGTGGGGTCTGACAATGCCTTATATGCCAGGCATAGATCTCCTCTCAACAGCCTGGAGGAGACATGATACAGAGAAAAGGCTCTGACACGATCTGTATAGGACATGTTACTTACTCCATGTACCCTGTAACATTACAAATTTCTTAATTGGGGGATCTTTAAGGATTTTCTGCTGAGCAGTAATGTATGTAAAACTGCTTTTCTTTCTGATCATACAAAACTTCAGTGTTATGTCCACAACAAAATATTTGTATATTTCTCTGGATTTTCCCATAGTAGCCTGTGGATAGTGGCTCTCTAGGAGATAATAATTGACAATTGAAGAGACCTATCAGAAAAATCTGCAGACAGTAACTTTGCTTTTACAGTTCATTGTTGTTGTGGTAAATGAAGTAGGTCATTTTATACTACAAAATCAACAGGATATGTAAGCGCTGTTGAGTTTGTTGCAATACAAGCAATTATTTGAAAATAATGATTTTTGGACATTGAGTTTGCATGTCAGTCAGGTAACAGGCACTTATATTTGTGTGGAAGAAGGAAATCGCCATAAAACTTTGCAACACATTCTTTCTTTTGTCTGCACGTTTTCTCCGTTGGATAATTATGCATTTTGATTGCTGTGCAGAGAGATATAAAAAAACAAGCATTACTTTGTTCTTACAAGGGGGAATAACAACTGAATTAAGGAAGGAGAAATCAGTGAAATAACATTTATGCTATTCAGCTGTCTGTGTGGCAAGCACTAGCCCATTAAATGCAATGTATTGTTCCTAAGGGAGAAACAATTGTCAGGCAAATGCTTAATTTGTAGTCTGTCATATGAGATTGGTGAAAACAGAAACTTAAGTTCATATGAGGCCATTACTCCTTCAAGGGTACGACTGCAAATGCACATGGGACAGTAAATTATTGGCTGCCACAAAACAGGTCTGGCCTACTTCACCTTTAAGTATGGCATACGTAGCCTGACTATAATAACCTTGTTAGTGTCAATAGAAGCTATCTCACTACCTTACAGTTTGTTCTGTATCTACAAGAGTACTGTATGTCTACATTTTGAACCTCATCTGGCTAAATTGGTACAATAAGACAGTTTCTGATGATCATTTGTGTCTTATGATTGAGTCCCTGTTTTGACCAAAGAACATTTATAAATGATTTTTTACTGCTGTTCTGTATAACACATTTTTTGGCTGCTATGAGGCACACTCTAGTCTAGGAAATTCCTGCTGTGTGAGTTGTAATATTGGGGTTGTCAGTTGTCCTATTCAGCTTGAAATATTCCAGCAATTGAAAATAACCACTAACTAGTGAAAGTGTTATTGGCATTGCTTACAGAGCAGTCTAATACATTGTATTAGAAGCTACAAAATTATGAAATGTACCTAAGAAATTATACAATTATGAGCAATTTACTTATGAGCTAATTGCTTTCGGCACTGTAATGAGACAAGGGTGTTTTCAAACCTATTGTAGGTTGGGTGAGAAAGCAGTGGTAATTAGACAATAAATGTTTAAGTTACTGCTGGAGAAATAAACCAAGACACTCATGGAAGACTGGCCATATAGCTGGTATCCAGCAGGAGATTTCAGTTTGGCACACCACCTCTATCTCACTTATCCATTAAAAATAAATAAATGGAATGCTTTGGCAGGTAGAATGTCAGGCCAGAATGATACAGTCATCTGAGCAGGTAACCACACCTTTTATTTATTTTTTTAATTATATAAAGATCTGCTGGAAAGTTACCTGCTCAGATTTTTTTTTGCATAAACCCGGTGCCATTTTACAAGTTGGAAAACTAAGCAACAGTGATGAGCATTTCTGCAACATTCTGAGGTTCACTGACAGGTGTTTTGAGTTTCAGATTCCATACCCTACAGAAAAGTTATACTGACGCAAGACCTACTGAACTTTCTAAGTTTGTAAGAGCAGCATTTAAAAATTGTCTGTATTTTTTGGACCTTTGTCCTACTTTTTTAGGACCTTTGTCCTACTTTTATTTATGGCCTTATCCAGATTTCTTGCTCTGAGGTTGAGAGTATATGAAATGTGTCAGGGCCATCGCCATCAGCCAGAGACATTTCAAACTGTGACATACTGGTTGTACCCCACTCCCCCATGTAGTGACTTTAGATGTGTCCAGGCAAGGAGCACTTAGATTATCCAAGGTAGACACAAGTACAGTCATGGCTTTTAGTCTGTCCTTTATTTTGCAGAATGTTCTGGTTTTCTATCATTTTTATACTGTTGATTTTGTGTATTCAGAAAATGCATTTTGTTGGCTGCTTGTTTTTTTATACTTTATTTTGACTGGCATTCCAGTAATGTATTTAAAAAAGTAATTTATTTTTTTCATGCCTTGCAGCCTTTGCTTCCCATCTAGATATTAAGTAAGCTGTCATGTAGCCAAGGCATTGAAATGTTGTTTTCTTCTCCACTTCATTTTTGTTTTGATTGGACTGTCATAGTGATAGCTTTTTGGCACACAGGGTAGCAGTGTATTTACAGTACCAGTTTTTGTGGTTTTGAGCATAGTGAAAGAATGCTAGCAAATGTACTTTTTCCTGAAAAAATAAATGTTTACACACTTCGCAGTTTTGGTTTCTGCACCTAAAGTAGCAAAATGCCAGGTAATGTGTGTGTGTGTGTGTGTGTATATATATATATATATATATATATATATATGTGTGTGTGCTTTAAAGTATTTTAAGATAATGTCTTGGAGATGAACAAATTTAATGATTGACTAATGCAATGGATTAATACACTCCAGTGAATCATACTGGCTTCAGGCTACACCTGCCAAAACAATACTGAGGTAGTTAAACATTAATTTTGCCCTCCCCCTCTTTCAGACAAGACCCACTTCAGATTGCACCAACTTTTACAGAAATGATGCAGATTAATTATACACAAGAGATAAGACATTATATACAGTGTTAAGACTCTTAACTTAAGAGCAGAATAACCCTTTGATTCTGGAAGATCAGAAGGCTGTGGATTCTATTCCCTCCCCAAAAATAGCAGCACATAGTAAATGGCTTTAAGTTATAACATTATTTTCACACACTTAAATGAAGTTGGAGACAGTGTGTCTGCAAGCTGAATAGCTTGGTAGTTACAGCAGGAAGAAAATGCTGACTTTTATGGGTTTATGGCAGTCCAGGTGTGAATGCTGACTTTTATGGGTTTATGGCAGTCCAGGTATGTACCCTGCCCTGAGGATTAATGTTTCATGTGTTTGTTTTAGTGTACTTGTGATCATACTCAGTGGTTAACTTAGCAACAGCAAGCAGTCCAGTGACATTTATCTAAGTTAGCTGATGTGCTTCCCTCTTAACAAACTTGCAGTGTTATATTTTACTTTGTTGTACTCTTAACATTTCCCAGAACAAGACATCTCAGTGTAATTAACAGTATTTTTTAGGGGATGGGTCATTAGCACGACTACTGCACTTCTATATATTTTATTTATTTATATATATATATATATATATATATATATATATATATATATATATATATTTTGCCAGTATATTGTCTGAGAGTAGCTATAATTATAAGAAAATGAAAAACATAACATTAACATTTTTAATTAGGGTAGAATGCTTGCATTAGAATAATCTAAAAATAAATAAGCAGGCATTGTACACATGCATTGTGTTTAAATCAGTATCTGTGGTACTTGAATACTTCAGAATCAGTACATGTCAAATGGAATGCCTGGAATATCATTTCTGTTATATGTGTATTGGTTAGGACATCTGTTGGGGCATTTTATATAATTTTATCAGAAATAGGTCTCTGAAATGAAATCACCTGTAGCTTAATGCTATTGATTTCTGTGGATGTAAACAACACATGCACGCACAAACACACACACACCACCAAATAAAGTAAGATTATGTGCAAGTTCTTGGCTATTGTGATGTGAAAGAAATGCAACCATGGAGATTTATTTTACTTAAACATTGTAGGTTGAAAGCAGTTGGGCTGGGGGCAATGCTTGTGTGAATAGCTGCAGTTCTGTCTACATTTGCAACAGTAATTTACATTTCACTGAAGTAAGATCGACCAGAAGCTGAAGCTCTGAAATCTGAGTGTGGTTTGTATGTGTGTGGTGGTGGTGGTGGGGGGGGGGCAAGGAATTTTTGTTAAACCATGTTTTATTGTAGAAAGTCTGGTAAGTAAAATTAATTTTAAAATGAAATGTGTACTTGGCTGATGCACACAAGCTGTGATAGTGAGTCTGTCAGCAAAATGAAAGTATGCAATGCAGCTGTTAGACCAGTAAAAAGCAGCTACTTCATTAGGTAATGGGGGGGGGGGTGTTTGTGAATTCATTGAGGTGACTGGCCTTGTTTACTGTCAGTTATGGCTTTGCAAGATAACTGTTTGGGTAAAGTCTGCTGTTGGGCAAGCCTGTAACTACCATTTCTGCGCAATGGACTAAATTAATGCAGCCATTTGCAGTTCATTACTGTTTTGCTTTCTGATTTCAGAGGTTTGAGCCAGGTAGCCAGGTACATTTGGTAGCCTGATGGGATGGGGGACTTTCATGTTGCCAGTGTTGGAATGAAATAACCATTTAGTATTGTAATTCTGCCTTTGCAAAACTCTAATATGTCTGAGGGAGTAAGCAATATGCATACAGGCTGTGACTAAGGTCTCTGTGCAGCAGATATATTTTGATGCTGGAAGGATCAAAGCAGAAAGTATAGTGGGGGCAACTGCCCCTGTTAGTCCTGCAAAGACAATGTAAGCTGTGACAGTGTGTGCATCACAAATGCATTATTATAGTTTTTTAAATCCTGCAGGGACAAGCCAGATAGTTGGTAGGTCATGGCTGTGGCAGACTGTCAATGAAATGAGTGCTGTTTCTGGAGCTGTACTTTAACATGTATATAACAGTGGCACTTAAATCATTTCTGCAATATCTTCATTTCAGAGTTGCAACAACTATGATAACCAGAATGAGTGAACAGAGTGAGCAGAGTGTTACAGTGGCCTATCTGAAATCTATTCATTTTAAAGAGTTGACTCTTAATGAGAAGTTAACAATCAAGAGGACTGGAAGACCCACACCTGATCTGAAGATGGAGTCTGCAGGTACAAGTAGGTCAAGAACATACACACGCAGCTTCAACAGGTCAGTGTATGACAAACACACCTGGATCTGTGGTTGTGAGGAAACAAACAGCTTGTACTGCTTCCCATGTTTGTTGTTTGGTGGAGAGGATGCCTGGACATCAAAGGGTATGGATGACCTGAAGAGACTGGAAGAAAAGCCCAGAAGGCATGAACAGTCTGCTAAACATTTTGACAACCAAATGAGTCTAGCAGTGTTGGGTACTGTCGATATCAGGTCTCAGTTAAGTAGTGGATACCAGTTATCAGTAGAAAGACACAACAAGAAAGTGGATGACAACCGTTATGTTCTGTCTATTTAGTCTGCATCAAGGTGTGTGGTGCACAAGTAGCAGCTTTAAGAGGCCATGATGAGTCTGAAGAGTCATGGACTCCAGGAATGTTCCGCGCACTGGTAGAATTCGGCTGCCAGTTTGATAAGAAGTTGACTGACCACGTGACAACTTCAACTGTTTTCAAAGGAACATCAAAAACTGTTCAAAATGAACTCCTGGACTGCATACTAACAATATGCAGAGAAGAAATAAAAAAAAGAGATTCGTGCTGCAAAATTTATAGCAGTAACTGCAGATGAAACCACTGATTTTGCTGGGATATGGCAAATGGCTATTGTGTTCCGTTACGTTATCAATGGACAGGTGGTGGAACGTTTTTGGGGATACTTTACACCACCTGGACAGACAGCAGGACATATTGCTGCTGTGATAAAACAGTTGACGAAAGTAGTGGGAGATCAGCATGAAGAAGTGATTGCTCAGAGTTATGATGGCGCATCTGTTATGAGTGGTGTTCAGCATGGGGTCCAGGCCATCATAAGACAAGAGTTTAAATATGCCTACTATGTACACTGCTATGCCCACCAACTTAATCTGGTAATGCAAAGAGCCACACAACAGAATACTGAAGCAAGGACATTTTTTAACACTTAGTTAAATTCCAGCCTTTTTCAGTCGTTCAGTTCAAAGACAAGCTGCTCTGGATAGTATAGTATCACGACGCATGCCAAGAGTGTCAGGAACATGGTGGAATTTTAACATCCGTACTGTAAATGCAGTGTATGAGAACTTGGAGTCGCTGTCGGAGTGCTTTCTTTATTTGTACAAATGTCCTACATCTGCTGCAGCAACTGTATAGGAAGCAAATGGGCTACTGCGAACAGTTGAAGATGATGAATTTAAATTTTGGCTTACTGTTTTCCATCATATAATGCCCCATGTTGACATTCTGTACAGGCAACTTTTGTACCACAGATGCAACTGCTGTTGAAAAGGATGTTCATACATTTTTGGATGCAATTGACAGTGATAGATCGGGTATCGACGGTATTGCAGAGCAGTATCTACAGACGGATAACATCTGGTCAAAACGTAGACGAGGGCCATCAGCTTCCTGACCACTGCATGAGACCTTGCCAATTGCTGCAAAGGAAGTGTGTGATGTCGTAAGTTCCAGGCAACATCACAATTTCAACAAACTGGCCATCTTCAAGCCTCTCAGTTACTTCTGCCTGGAAAGTTTTCAACATACATTAGAGAGTTTCCAGAAAATCTGTTCACAGGAACAATGGACAGCTATCCATTCCTGATGAGGGGACAACTTAGAACAGAACTTGGAGTGGTGTATCAATGTGAAGACTTTAAAGCAGCTGGCAGTGCAGTCAAGATGTTAACATTCTTGTTGGACAACTCCTTAACCCGTGTGTTTTCACAGACTTACAAAGTGTTGTTAATTATAGCCACCACACCAATGTCAACTGCTGAGGCAGAAAGGTGTTTCTCAACACTGAAAAGGATTAAAACATTTCTCCGTTCTACAATGGGGCAAGACAGATTGAATGCTTTGGCTATGCTTTCCATAGGAAAGGAGTTAATGCGGAGAATACCCAACTTCAACCACAGAGTTATTGATTATTTTGCACAAAATAAAGAGAGACGAATGGACTTTATCTATAAGTAACGCAACACCATACAGAAGAACACAAGAGGCACTTATTTGGTACTATACTAGTACTACAAGCACTTATGTAACCCAGCCACTGGGGATGCACAAGCCAGTGCATTTCTTCGTGCCGATCCCAAGCCCGGATAATGGGGAGGGTTATGTCAGGAAGGGCATCACATATAACCTCCTGACAAAATTTTGTGGGACAACAATACAGATTTTGATACAGGATTGGTCAAGGCCCGGGTTAACAATGAACACCACCAGTACTGTTAACCAAAAGGGTGCTGGTAGAAATTGGGGGGAGGCTACTGTTGGCTCTAGAAGAGGGAGAAGGCATGACCAAAGGTGAGATTGTGTTGATTTGGACATGTGCTGAGGAGGGATGCTGGGTATAATGGGAGAAGGATGCTGGGGTATATTGGGAGAAGGAGATGCTGGGGTATATTGGGAGAAGGAGATGCTGGGGTATATTGGGAGAAGGAGATGCTGGGGTATATTGGGAGAAGGATGCTGGGGTATATTGGGAGAAGGATGCTGGGGTATATTGGGAGAAGAATGCTGGGGTATATTGGGAGAAGGATGCTGGGGTATATTGGGAGAAGGATGTTAAGGATGGAGCTGCCAGGGAAGAAAAGAGGAAGGACTCGTAAGGTTAGATTTATGGATGTACCGGAAGAGATGTGGTGACAGAGCAAGATGCAGAGGACAGGAACCAGTGGAAACAGATCTGATGTGGCAAACCCCTAACAGGAACAACTGAAAGACTGCAAGCACTTATTTGGAACCAGCTGGGGGTCACGTGAATATTATTTGCTTGGGAAAACTTAAAACTGTCCCTTTTGAGCCTCCATGAAAAAGGGGGTGGGAGAAATCCACTATGACCTGATGTGTTCCAGACCACAGCTTCTCCTCAGGTGCAGAAATGGAGTATGAAGTACTGTTTGCAGTATACCGCAGAGGTAAGTGTTCAAACCAATGTGTGTATGTATCAATGTGTGCTGTGTAGAGTATTTAGCATGCACCATATTGACTGAGCATTTATTTCATGTAAATAAGTATGTCAAGCATTGATCCCATTGCACCATAGCTCTACCCCTTTTAATTGGCCACACCCTTTGTGTTGGCTACACCCCTTCTTATTGGGCACACCCATTCAGCTGTCTCCTGCAGCCCCCCTTTGATTTGAAGTCACCAGTTGCCACTGAGCTCAAGCCATCCGAATTGGATTAATTTTATGCAGTGTTGAGCTCTAAAAGTAGAGCCAGAAGCAAATCTAGCAATACTGTTGTAGGCAACAGCCATTTTGCTGAAGTTAGCTTTGGACAGATTAGTGTAGATAGACTAGGCATAAAGGAGGGTGGAAATTAGGTGTGAGTGGGCGATGGATGTTCTGGCAAGTGGAGTAAGGAATGATTTAATTCTGTACAATGAGCCTAGTTTTCTGTTAACTAGTTTTATAGTGTTGTTAAGGTGAGTGTCAAAGATTAGTTTGTTGTCAATCTCCACTCCTAGGAGCCTGGAAGATGGGTCGGGGGAAATATAGGTGCCATTACTTGACAAGACAGAGAAGTTGAGTGGAGAGGATTTACAGGTGGGGAGAAGTTGAGTGGAGAGGATTTACAGGTGGGGAGAAAAGTAATAATTTGGTTTTCTTGGGGTTTAAGATTAAACATCGCTTTAGGAACCACATTTCTACAGTTTGGAATGCCTGTTGGGTGATAGAGTGAAGTTCGGAGGGGGAAGAGGCAGAACAAATCAGAGTAGAATCATCTGCATATTGTATACAGGTTGCAAGAGGAATAGTAGTATGAAGATCATTTATGAAAACTGAAAACAGAAGAGGGCCAAGAATTGAGCCTTGGGGAACTCCAAGGGAAATGGGTAGGTGGTTGGATAAGTTATTGTGCCAAAGAACTGTCTGCTGTCTGTTATGAAGATAGGAGTGGAACCACTTTATCGCACTTGTGTCTAGTGCGAAAGATTTAAGTAAGTTTATTAGTATTTCATGACTGACCATATCGAAGGCTTTGGATAGATCAATAAAGAGAGCAGAGGTAAGGATGCTATTATTCTGGTTTTTGTTGATGAGGTCAGTGAAGGAAAGGAGGGCAGTCGTGGTGCTGTGGAATGGTCTAAAGCCATGTTGACAGTCAGCTAGTAGATTGTAATTTAAGAGGTGATTTAAAAGTTGTTTTTGGATGCATTTTTCCATGATTTTAGCTAGGGGGGAGAGGAAGGCTATGGGTCGGTAGTCTGAGAGTTCAGTTGAGTTACCACCTTTGTGCAGGGGAATAATATGTGATATTTTCCAGATTGACGGAATGTAGCCTTCAATGAAGGTTCTGTTAATTAGGATGGAATTGGGATAGGCTAATGTTTTAGCTGCAATTTTTAGATATTGAGCTGGTAGCTGGTCAGCTGATGGAGAAGAGGATTTCAGTTTGTGGAACAGAGAGCATATTAGTGATGTGGGTACAGGTTGCAGTTATAAGGGAATAGAAGTATTAGAGGAGGTGGACAGGGAGGGGATATCTGGGAAAAGTTGATTAGATAGATATTGGATAGTTTCAGTAAAGAAGGCGTTGAAGGCATCAGCAGTTTGTTTTGGGTTGTTTAGGGAAGTGCCTGAGGAGCATGGGGTGCCAGAGTGGCCAAGCTTTAAGAGTCTATTTATTCCTGCCCAGAACTTTTGTGGATTATGTTGGTTAGCTTGTTGTAGGTGGCAGTAGTGGTTTCTTTTATCTAGATGTATGGCTGTTTTTCTAATGTTTCTTATTTGCCTAGCGTTTAGTTGGTCAATGGGATCTTCAGTTCTACGGTATTTAGTCCAGAGTTTATTTTTCAGAATAATTTTATGTCTTGTGTCCTTTGATAGCCAAGGTGTGGGTTTTGAGCTGATTCTGATAGATCTTGAGGGAGCGTGTGAGTCTAGAATAAATAGGAACTTTGAGTTGAAGTATGAGAGAGCATCATCCAGTGGAAGGTGTTTAAGAGGGGACCAGTTACAGGCTGTAAGTTCAGCTTTGAAGGTTTCAGGGTTAAAATTTTTTATTAGTTCTGACCATTTTGAATTTAGTTGGGTTAGGGGTATCAGTTTTATGTCTGATTAAGTGAGTAAGTGCATGGTCACTTAAATCATCAGGTAGTGTTCCTACTGTATAAGTTAGGTGGTGACGATTAATCAGAATCCAGTCTAATATGCGTTCTTTGTTATTAGATTTGTTAGTTCTAGTGGGAGCTTGAATGGTTTGTATAAAACCATGGAGATTTAAGAGGGTGGGAGGGTCTACTGAGGTGCAGGTTATCCAACTGATGTTGACATAGCCCAGGACTATGGTTTCTTGTGCGAAATGAATGGAGAGCCAGCTGAGGATCTCTTCTGGTGTACTGATGTTATTTCGAGGGGGAAGGTATAAGCAGATTATGTAGATGGATTTATGGGTATTCAGCTGAAGTTTGGAGATAAGGATTTCGGCATTACTTACAGAGGGAGGTTTGTTATGTAAGACCGTAATTTGCATCCCTGTTTTGTAAATAATTGCTATCCCACCACCCTTTTTAGCTTTACGGTCCAGTCTGTGGATGTTATAGCCAGGGGGAATAATTTCACTGTCTTGGGTTGCTGGTTTAAGCCAGGTTTCAGACAGGCAAAGGATGTCAAATGAGTGTATGTCTAGCAGAGCATGGAGCTGGGTAATTTTATTATTAATACTAAGGATATTAAGGTGAGCTATAGAGAAAGAGTTAGGGGGTTTGGAGAGTAGATTAGAACTGGAGGGTGGAAGACTGATGGGGTTAAAAGTAGTAGTGTTATTTGGGCCAGGTTTGGGATGAATGTCACCTGCTTGTAGGGAGAGAAGTAATATTTTTATTAGGAGTGAGGGCTTAGTGAAAATGTGTGAGGATTTTTTGTGTACATGATTACTGTAGGTAATGTGGACCTTTCTATGAAATTTTGCAAGAAGGTAGCTGGGAGAAGAAATTATGTTAGAACAGGCTTGTAATGTGTTAAGCGGTTGGTGAGCTAGTAATTTGAGTGAAGGTTTGTGATTCCAGTAGGGCAAGTTGTTCAAGAAGTGAGAAGGTAGGGTAAGAGAAGGAAAGGAAAAGGTGAGAATATTATAGCAATAACCCACGCCTGGGTGTGGGTAATGCTAAATTTACCCACGGTTGGCGTGGTTTGGTCCCGAGGGCGAAGCCCGAGGGACCAAACAAAGCCAACCGTGGGTAAATTTAGCATTACCCACACCCAGAAGTGGGTTATTGCTATTATACCATGACATTATTTAAGAAAAGAAACTATTACTTTTCTTAAATAATGGCATAGTATAATGCCTGTTTACTGCCCTTCCGCAGATGTCTGGCATCCGCGGTAGTTCTGATGTACCGCGCTTGCGCAGTACATCAGAGTTGTAGCAAAGCAACGGAGAAAGCAAGATCTCCGTTGCTTTTTTAGTGTTTCACTATGTTAAATGAGTTTAACATAGCGAGACAGTTTTAAAATAAGCAACGGACATCTCTGTTGCTTATTTTAACTGTCTCGCCATGTTAAACTCATTTAACATAGCGAACACTAAAAAAGCAACGGAGATCTTGCTTTCTCCGTTGCTTTTTAACATGCTCGCTATGTTAAATGGGTTTAACATAGCGAGACAGTTTACAATAAGCAACGCAGATCTCCGTTGCTTATTTTAAAGCTGTCTCGCCATGTTAAACCCATTTAACATAGCGAGACAGTGTTTTAAAAATCGAGTTATACTAATGGAAAAAAGTCCGGGCAACCGGACCTTTTTCCATTAGTATAACTCGATTTACAACGGGCACGCTGGCCAATCAGCGTGCACGTTTTGGGGGGATCATGGTTTTATATATTATAATATTATAAGTGAGAAGATTATCCTTTGAAAAAACAGAAATGTTAACATCAGTTTACAGCTCTCCTCAGGTTTAACATCATTAGTTTGACACTTTGTTAACATGAGTTTACAGCTCTCCTCAGGTTTAACATTATTAGTTTGACACTTTGTTAACATGAGTTTACAGCTCTCCTCAGGTTTAACATTATTAGTTTAACACTTTGTTAACATGAGTTTACAGTTCTCGTCATGTTTAACATTATTAGTTAGACACTTTGTAGACTGATTACCTCGACTAAGATTGTGGCCTGGTTTTCAGAATATGCATGAAATGGTGGTTACGCTCATAGAAGAAATGTGACCAGGACACTGGGAAATATTTCTGTTATGAAGCAGAGGGTGATGGGGGCTGTCTTTCAGGCCCACGTCAATGGAGTGTACAAGGGTAGAAAGGCACTATGGTGAATAGAAGTATAACTAAGGTAGGTTGTCCTGAAGGTAAATGATCATCGCAGGAGATCCTGAATAAATTGTTACATAATATCTGACTGAAAAACAAATATCTAGAATTTTTGGATCATATAGCTTGAGAGGTATATTTGATTGTAACACCAGGGGTGCAGTTTATTTAACCTTGTGCCAGTCTTGCTAATGCTTTTACATAGGCAAGACTGAACATAAAATGAAGGAGAGACCATATAAGCATGAATGTAGTATTAAGAAGGGGAACACTCACAGAACACTGGCTAAACATGTTCTAGCTAATCAGTGGCATACCGCCTGTTCAGAGGCGATCTGTGCCTGACGTATAAAGCCATGTCCAACCCGGAATTAATGGACATGCTGCACCTCAGAAAATCCAAATCCCATCGAGCTACGTGCTTGAGAGACTTGAACCTCAGCACTGAAATAAATAGGATATGCTAGAGGGACAGATTCATAACCCAGAGGCTCCCTTCACTCTGGAATAAAATCCCAGTCCAGGTTAGGCAGAGTCCCTCATTGACTCTCTTCAAGAGGAATCTTGATGAGTGGATGGGAGATCGTAGGTTTACCCCGGGTATCACTTCTGTGTCACTGTTAGACAGAGGCACTGTATACTAACCTCGAAAAAGGGCATAGCAAAATAAATTTAAAATGGGTGGCGAAAGCCAAACACATTCTGGCTAGGCTTATAAATTCCCTAGGGCAGATAGCCTAGTATGAACCTATGAACCTATAATGAAGGTAATTTCTTTAGATACACTGTGATAGACGTAGTCGAGCAAGGATATGGGGGGGGGGGCATGGACAGTACAACTTGAGAAAAGGGAACTTTTATGGCAGATTGTTTAAATGCTTACAGTTGGGCAGGAATAAATGAATACTGGTCCATCAGTTGTTTGTTAAAACTGTGAGCCTTAACCAGATGAAAATGAATTTTATTGGATGGCTTTATAAAACTAGGTATAAACTTTTGGTAATGATTTTTATTGTCTGATCAACCAACTTAGGAAACACTCCATGGCTGTTCTTGTATTAGTATGAGTACAACTTTATGATGCCAGTACATTGTTCTGTTAAAATGTTTTTAAATGTATTTTAAATGTTTTATAACATCATTATAAAATACTTCTATCTGTTTTAAAAGGTGGACAGGTAGTTTAATTGCATTTATTGTTTTTGTTTTTTGACGGCCACAACTGCTGATTTAAAATGCACCGTTTGCTTTTAACAAAACCATTGGAGGGGTTTACAATTGTGGTAAGCAAACAGCGCTTTTAACAAAAACATTGGAGGGGTTTACAATTGTGGTAAGCAAACAGCTGATTTGTGAACAGGATATTTAAATCAGTATGGTATATTGTTTGCAATGTCTGATGAAGATCATGTAATGGTCTATGGATGAAAGCACTTACGTTTAACAAATAAATTTGGCTTGTTGTTATTTAAGAAGTTGTTTCTTGGTCCAGCTGACTCTTTTTTGTTTGAGAGTCTTTTTTGGATAAGTTGTACAGACCAACTACTTTGGTCATCTACTGTGGTGCAGAGTATCCTCAGGATAGGAGAACACAGATCACAGACTGCATGCTGTGCCAGGCTTAGCCACTTGACATTGTAAAATATGGCTCTAGGTGTTTCATTCATGTTGACTAATGTTGCTAAAAAAGGGCATGGGTAGTTATCAGTGAGTTGAGGGCCTGGCCAACTGCATCATATGCCCCGGACCCATGCTAATAGTGGGAGGGGTATATGTGTCCCTATTGGCCAATGTGTGCCTGCCATAAAACCCAGCAGCCCTGGGTCAATAAGCTACTGGACAGCCAGTGTCCAATTGCTCAGCCTGGGTCACCTGGGATAGTTCGGTTGAGTAAAAGCTGGATATAAAACCAATCAACCTGCCAAACATGAACTGAGAATTGCTACTCTTCATGTAGGTTCACTGACAGAGTGCAGCTTGGAAGTGGATGACATGATGATACGGAGGAAGTTGAACATCCTATGTAATACCAGAGACAAGATGGAAGGGCAGTGCGGTGAAGCCACTTGGCTTGGGAGCCAGAATCTACTACTCAGGAGGAGGACAGTCTAGAAATTGTGTGGGAATTTTGGTGACAGAGAAGCTTCAGAAGGCAGTGCGGGATAGACCCATGGCAATCAGACTCCAGTGTAATGACAGGGCAGTATTCATAATCTCAGTTTATACTCTACAGCAGGCAACATGAATTGGTGTTGATAATGGGTGACCCGAATGCACATATTGGCAAGACAGAACAGGATATAAGGACTGCCTGTGTCCACATTGGTGTGGCAACAGGATTAAAGAAGAAGAAGAAGCTATTCTAGACTTCTGTCTGGAAAATGGCTTGATAGTTCCCAACACATGGATTAGAAAGAGAGACAGTCACAAGATCACATAAAAGAATGGCCAACATGCAACTCAGACTTCCTCCTAGTAAGGAAACGGCACTGGGGCAGAGTCAATGATTACAAAGTCCTCCCCAGTGAAACATTCGGCCCATAGCTTCAAGCAGGGTAATAGATCAGGGCCTGTCCATACTCAACCCCCTGCACAGCCATTCTGGTGTCCCATTACTTGGCTATTTCTTCCCATTTACTGTAAATGCTGTTCAAAACTCAAGTTTGCATAGCGTTTTCTGCTTTAATTCTACAGTGGTTACAGATATTTGGATTTAGTTTAAAACTTTTATTTCAAATTTTACAGCACAAATACTGATAGACTTTTGCTAAACAAATCAATACAGTCTTACAATGAAGACAGACTATTTACATTCACTGAAACAACATTTAAACCCACATTCAAAGAAAATGCATCTGGCCAATGGCAGATAAAGTTTATCTTTGGGCTGATTTCAAATCATAGGCCCCTTGCACACATATTTAGGACCATGCACACATACATGTGTTCTTTGATTCACCTTCCTGATTGTATTAAACTATATCCCTTGTACAATACAGTGCCACTTGTTACAGCATGTTTTACATGTATAGTTTTGAACATTTTTCCAGTAAGCAATGAAACAAAATGTATGAAGCAATAATGACAAAACTGCCCAATTCATGGTTCATAGGTTCATAGTACATTTCAACCATAAAAGGCTACTCCAACTTCTGTCATTACAATCCACCAAAAATCAGTCAATATGCACAATCTCTGCAGAAGTAAAAGTCATCTGAATAATTCCGCATTAAAGAGGTCTGTGACTAATGAAGTGAGTACTGATAGTACACAACTTTATATTTCAGTGTTTCATCAACAAATTCAGTGCTTGCTGCCTTTGAAGAATAAATTGCCTATGTCACATAAAAATGGTAAGCTAGTAATATTGCAATAGAGAATGAATGGCAACATACTCACAGTTACTAGGCATCTCATCCAAAGGTGGACACACTCAGGACTACATCACCCTACCCCCCCCCCCTTAAAGTTCAACACAGTATCGGCAATCCATCGAAACATCAGCTGCTGCTGCCCAAGATGTAGTGGGTAGTTTTGCTGGGACTGACATAAGTAAACAAGACCTACCAGAAAGGATAATGCATGGAAGTCAGAGGGGGGAGCTGAAGAAGGTTAATGCCTGATAGTTGGATGTACGGTGGAAGGCAGGAATGCCTGAAAGTGAGTCACTGGGAAGCAGTTGACTATAAAAGTAACAAGTAGTGAAAGCTGCAGTATAATGCCATGAGGTTGTGATACCTGACAGCAAGTCTCCCTCAGCAAAATATTTTAATTTGTACTGCTGCAGTGAATAAAGGTAAACATTTTGTGAAGGAAATAGATGACAGCATATTAGGCGTAACCCAAGAGAAGTCCCTAGTGACTTACTTAAAGTTACACTAAAGATTATCCTTTACTTAATGACAAGTGTTAAACAGCAAGTGCACATTTATTTCTGTCCTTGAGTGACTAAGCACTTCTCAAAACACAAAACTCTAACGATGAATACTGACACTTAGGATATTACTAAAAAATGACATATAAAATTAAGTACATTTGTAAGAAAATGTTCACTGGGACACTTGGTTACATAAAACAAGTAACTACAGACATCTAGAAAGACAAAACATAGGCAATAAAACTTCACAGGATTAAAATCCTGTGTCATGTCCACTTGTAGCCAGTTTAGTTTAGACACCCTAGCAAAAACACTTGACACATAATTGTTCCGAAAATCAAAATTATAAATGTAATAAGCCTAAAAAAATAAATCAGTTCCAAGAATTAAAAAAGTGAGTTCATGAATTCCACAAACAGCCAAGCACAATAAATAAAATTTAGCAGTATATTGATTAAATAAAACACAAAATTGGCCATCAGACTCTTAAATGGCACCAAAATAATAAAAAAGCTACTTGTTATAAAATGAAATGTTGGTACCACAATTGTTTCAACTCCACTAGAAACCCACTGCTGCTTAACACCATCCAAAGTTCCTCTGACATGGACTCCAGCTACTCCCCCTACGATTACTTGCTGGACATTAACAGCATTGAGAATTCCTCCAGAGTGGACTTCAAGGATATACAAACCCATTAACATCAATGCACTAAAACCAACAAAATGAGCCCCAGTTTCCAGTCTCATTTTAGTGGTTAATCTTGGCCTTGATGCCATAATGACTGACAAATAAAACCACTACAGTACAACCGGCAAGTGTCTTACATAGTTATAGAGCAAATATATGTAGAACCTGAAGGTACAATAAGAAATCTTTAAATTGGAAGCATGCAGAATGCCTGAGATGTACTTAATCGTACTTAATCCTGAGTATGGCTCACAAAGTATAAAGCAAAGGATCTGTTTTATAAATTCTCAGTAATATCTAGCAGTAACAAACTGCAAACATAACAAGGGTATAAAGAAGTGCACTTTTCTAGCCGTTTTACAGAATGAAAAGAAAAGTTACCATTTAGTCAATGAACCAGCAACTGAGATGTACCGGCTGTGACTACTCACACCACAAATAGCCTTTGAAGTGTCCCCTAACTTACACATATATTACGTAAACACACTTTCTTTCTAGCTTAAATTTCACTTACACACACAGACACCTTCTGTCATAGAGGAACAGCATGTGTTAAGTGTAAAATATTTTTTCCATGGTGGTGTGAGTGCGACGCAAGCATGGCTCTTCTTAATGGAGAAGACGCTGCCACTGCAGTGTTAAGAAGTTTTTTTTAAAAATATATATTTAAGCCTCCTGGCCAGAGTGTGCCCCCTCAGCCACGGGGTCTTAGGTGACTGCCTATGTCACCTGCTGCTGGATCCAGCTGTGCGCAGCATAAACCACTGATTGCCACAGTCATTGCAAGCAGTGGTCAGAGAAGGCTGTAAGGTTAACAGAGACCAGGCTGAAGACCTGGAAGTTGATGGGAGAGAAAGTACAACAGTTCAAAGAATTACTCAGGACTCTAGTACCCCAAGAAGAGGAGGAAACAGGTGGAGTGGAAGTAAACTGGCAGAGTCTTAAAACAGCATGTGTGAGACTACAGAACAGATATTGGGGGGTTGGGAGGATGGCTTAATGGTTAAGGTGTTTGCCTTGCAAACACAAGGTACAGGGTTTGAATCCAACAGGGGATAATTGGCTAGGCTTAAAATGGCTCGCAAGGGCAGTTAGCCTAGTACGAACCTATGAACCTATGAACCTATAAGATATGTGGCCGAACCAGCTATCGAAAAAAGTTACATAAGGAAAGCTGATGTTAGATTGCAGAAGTTCAGGAAGTCATCAAAAGAAGGAAGGAGTGCAGGAAAAAGTGTCATATAGAAGCTAGGAAGGAATACTGGTTGGCTAACAAAGAAGCTAAGAAAGGAGTTGTAATATCAAAGAACAGGGCATCAGAGGCACTCTACCAGCTTCTGGAATGTGACTCAGTAAGGGGCACAAAGAAACTATATCAGGTTGCAAGGCAAAGACAGAAAGATAAAGAAGATACTCAGACACCCTTCATAAGGGATTCCAGCAACAACCTGCTCACCAGGCCACAGGACATCAAAGGGAGATGGAAGCAGTATTTCCAGCAGCTTCTGAATGAAGAAAAGCCCATAGAAGCTGCACTGCCCCAGAAACAGCCTACAATGAGAGAAGAAGAGGAGCCCACCCAAGAAGTAAGAGCAGCACTAAGGAAAATGAAGTCAGGGAAAGCAGCAGGCTCAGATGAGGTCACAGTAATATGATAAAGATGCTGGGTGAGATACAGGAGAAATGGCTCCTGAGGGTACTAATAGCAGTGTGGAGAGAATGGCATATCCCAGATGACAGGAGAATAAGCATACTCATGCCAATGTATAAGAACAAAGGGGACCTCCATAACTGTGGGCAGTACAGAGGCATCAGACTCCTTTCACATTGCATGAAAGTTCTGGAGAGGGTGATTGATAAATGGATGCACACAGTAGTAGAATGTAAGATGGGAGGTGAGCAGTTTGGATTCAGATCAGGATTCAGTACAACCGACCTCATGTTTGCAGTGAGATAGATAGTTGAGAATAAGCTAGAGATGAGGAAAGAGTCCAACTGGGCATTCCTAGACTTGGAGAAAGCATATGACAAGGTCCTATGAAAGCTGATTTGGGCAGTACTGTGGTGGTTCATAGTCCCAGAAACACTGGTAGAATTAGTACAGGCTCTGTACAAGGAGCCAATGACTCAAGTAAGAGTAGTGTTCAACCTCACAGAGGGGTTCACAGTGGGAGTGGTTCACAGTGGGAGTGGTTCACAGTGGGAGTGGTTCACAGTGGGAGTGGTTCACAGTGGGAGTGGGTATGCACCAGGGTTCAGGCCTGAGCCAACTGCTATTCATATGGTTGATGGACTACATTAGAAAGCAGGTCAGAGGGAACTGATCAACAAAGTTGCTGTAAGCAGATGATGTGGCAGTACAGGCAGAGTGAGCAAGAACTTCAGCAAAGGATAGGGGAATGGAATGCAAAACTGAAGGCACATGGGATGAAACTAAGCGCAGATAAGACAGTGGTGGTGGCAGCATATTGTGAAAATCAGAATATGTTGAGAATTGAGATAGATTAAAAAAGGAGTGGCTGGAAGTCTGAATGAGGAGGTCAAAGCGAGAATCAGAGGGGCTACAGCCAACTGGCATAGAGTATCAGGTGTACTCTATGACAGAAGAATGCCAAAAAGCCGAAAAGTAAGGTGTACAAGACAGTAGTGTGACCAGTACTACTGTATGGTACAGAAACCTGGGCAGTAAAAGAAGAGCTGATGAGGAAGCTACAGGTGATGGAAATGAAGTGTCTGAGAAGGGTGGTAGGCTTTATGCTGTGGGACATATGAAGAAATGAGGACATAAGAGCAGAAGTCAAAGTTTCTACAATTGCAGAAAAGATGAAAGAGAACATATTACAGTGGTCCAAAGAGATGTGCAGAAAAGCAGAAGACAATCTGTTGATGAAGATTAGGATCCGACAGGAAGAAGGTCAGGGGAAACAAGGACATTCAGCAAAGAGGTGGATGGATTGTGTGACAGATCTGCGGCAGTCAGGCATGAGTGTGGAAGAAGGCAGGAGTGTGGCACTGAATCGAGAGAGATGGCAACAGTTAACACATTACCCTGACCCCATGTAGAAAAGGTGCAAAAGGGGGCTGATATTGATGATGATGATGTTGTGGGTATAAAAGTTAAGAAACCTAGATTATCGATAGAAGTTGGACATTATATCTTCAGATGACATTCCATGTGAAAGGTCTGGCATCATTCATAAGTTACTGACTTCTTTTGGCTTTTCCCGGTTAGGGGTCATCACAGTAGATCACCTGTCCACTCATGATTGGTAATGGAGTTTTTTGGTGTTGAGTTGCAAGCCTGCCACCCAACCTTCCACAGAAGGCACACACATGCACACACTCATGCCTAGGGCCAATTTAGACTGTCCAATCCACCTACAGCATGTCTTTAGAATGTGGGAAGAAACCGGAGCACTCAGAGGAAACCCACACAACCACAGGGAGGACATGCAGATTCCAGACAGAAGGCACCCCAGTCGAGGATCAAACCAGAGAACTTCTTGCTGTGAGATGGCAATGCTAACCACTGCACCACCGCGGCTGCCCTCATAAGTTACTGACTGCTTAGGAAAAACAAAACTGTGATGTTGTGAACTGGTTACGTTTTATAAAATCGGTCAGTGGTTTGCAAACACAGAATTTTCAAACCAGTATTAAATTACTTTGTTGAAGAAGAAATGATTGTAAAAAAATTGGAAAAACCTCAGGAGACTGCTTCTTAAAATGTATAAAACTAGAGTATGTTTAGGAATGTGGACTGCAGTGGTGGAGTACGATTGGCCTATATTAACTAATTTCAAAAATTAAAATGACTTAAAAGTCCAAATGTTAATTTTGTTACTACAAATCACAGCCCCATAAAATATGCATAATAACCAAAGACTTATTGCCTGTACAGCCATTTCATACTAGAATGCTAAAATATGCAAATAGTATAGTGAAAAGAACCATGAAAACAATAAACATGTTGGTAAAATGTGCATATTGCAGGAAGGTGAGGCATTTAGGCATGGATTCTCCAAATAAAAATAAAAATGTGTACTATATATAAAGAAGGAAAATATTGTAAGAGAAATGTATATAAATAGTGAAAAAATATAGTTTTTCAAAGATGGTAAGTTGCCAGGCAGTACAATAAGGAAGATAGAACTGAAAGGGAAAAAGGTAATACATCCTACCAGAAAACAGAGTGAATATGATGAGGAAGCAGTGGTAATAACCTCGAGTCGTTAACCTTATCTATGAAACCAAATTCATTTTATCAAATACTTATAAAAAGGAATAGGTGAGGGTGATTAAGTAAGAAAAAGTATGAATGGAACATGATGATACAGTAGACATATTTAATATGAAAAGTCTAAAGAGTGATATATTATATTTTGCATACTATGACGGATACAGAACTGCGGTGGTGGTGCTGTGGTAGCGTTGTCGCCTCACAGTAAATCGTTGTCCTGTTTGATTCTCAGCTGGAGCGTCTTCTGTGTAGAGACATGCGTGAATGGGCATACCTTCGTTGAAGGTTGTGCGTCAGGGCTGGCAACTCGGCGCATAAAAATCCACAGCCAATCATTAGCGGACCGGAGTTCCGCTGTGGTGACCCCTAAAAGCCAAAAGACGCAACAACGTCCTATGACTGATACAATAGGTAAATAATGATATGAATTGTTTATTAGCAGTAATATTCTATAATATAATTATAAATAATATTCTATAAGCAGTCTGAGACAGAAAGAGTTACGATGACGCAGGGAGAAGCATGTTCATCATTTGGTAGTGAAGGATGTCCAGGTATTGTTATAAGAGTAAAGAAAGCGCGAGGTGAAAATGTTTTAAGATAAAATTAGTAACAAATATAGGATTTTATGAAGAGGGAAGTAAATAGAGAAAGACTGTTAAAACATCTGATTATATGCACAGCTGCAAATTATAAAAGAGTATTATGAAAAAAGAAATGTAAAGAAAACATAAGGATGGAACATATTTTAATCTGAAAGGGAAAGGTTTTAAGTCAGGATCTGAATATAACTTCTAATGTGCATTATATTCATTGGAAATGTATTATGTAGTAGCAAATGCAAAAAATTAAAACAATTCACTAAGATTTATTTTGAAGTATATGGAGAGAATGGAGAGAAAAATTATGTACCTTTTAGCAGAAGACGGATAAAATAGAAAAGAAAAGGTTGGTAAAGATGTTATGAAAAGTTTTAGGTATGCCCAGGAAGGGATCATTTCAAGACGGGAAAAGACATGCTGCTGAAAACAGAATGGAAAACGCTGTAACAGCTTTTATTTATAAGACATTGAATGGATGCTGCTTCATGGAAATATCAGCAGAAGAAAAAATTAACAGTGAATAAGAATGTGTTTAGGGGTAGGACACAGCGGTAAAGAAAGAATGGAATATGCATTCTGCAGAGCAAATGAAGTAAAGGCATTTAGGTTAACAGAAAAATCAAATGTCAAAAAATGAGAGACTAAATAAGAGCAGTGCTTGTTATGGATTTTATGAAGATTTACATAATTTGCATAGAATATTAGATGAGAAGGTAGTACTAAAGTCATGAACATTTTGGAATGCAAGATGTATGAATAGACTATAGAATATACTATATAACAGGAAAGGAAACAATAAGAAAGTTATAAAAGAAATAAAGGAGCAATATGAAGAAAGTTATAAAAGAAATAAAGGAAAATAAAGGAGCAATATGAAATGAAAAAGGACAATCAGAAAAAAAAGAAAAATCCCACAACTGTGTGATGCAAAGAGTGATGGAGCCCAAGGTGTGATCACATGACTTGTACAGGGATGCAGCACTAGATATGATCACATGACTTGTACAGGGATGCAGCCCAAGGTATGATCGCATGACTTGTACAGGGATGCAGCCCAAGGTATGATCACATGACTTAAGCCCAACTAGCTGCCCAGGCACAGGATGAGCAAGGGAGGGGACGACGGAGGGGAATTAGCAGGGTTGCTAGCTCACCCACTCTGGGATGGGGTATTTTCTGCCTGTAATGAAGGTAATTTTCCAGTGATGGCATGTGCCATAGTGATGGAACAGATTGCTGATAAATTATGGCATTTGAGGTGGGGTAAAACTCACTGCTGTTATCTTTGGTTATCCATATGGTGCCACCAGTTCTACTGAGTTAGGCTATGACAAAAAATACCCTGACAGGTCAGACGAACATTAGGCTGCTCTGCTTCCCTTCCATTGGGGTAGTTCCAGTCCTGCAGGGGGGTAGAACTGGGACACTTAAGGTAAAATGATGCAGCCAGATTAGTACTAAGCTAACTGCCCTTGTGACCCATTTTAAGCCTAGCCAATTATCCCTTGGGAGATTCAAATCCTGCACCTTGTGTTTGTAAGGCAAACACCTTAACTATTAGGCCACCCTCCCAACCCAGATATTGATTATGTCGGGGCATGTAAATGGTGGAAAGAAAAAAAAGGAACGAAAGTTTGATTATGGTGTGTAAATATGATTTTATTTATATTTTTAATAAAATTAAAAAACCCTTGCTCTTTTTTGTTAAGTGACTTGAGGTTTTTTACATCTTATCAAGAGCTATGATTCAAAAAAAAAACAATGAAGACAGCTAAAAGCAGAATCTTTACTGCAAAGCAAACCTTGATACCTCAGGAAATGCATTAGATGAAAGACTTTGCCAAGGTGACAGCACCTGCTTTGCAATAAAGATGTCTACCATCTAGCTAAACTGTTACTAACTCAGGAAGATGGGATCTTAGTTTCACATCATTATAAACACTTTAGCATGCAATACATGTTCCTGAGCACCTCTTATGGTCCATGGAACTAAGACACACTAATGAAAAACATAACAAGTCTACATTTCCACAACCTAAGAAACTACTTGTTTGTTGACAAACTCATGAGGTTAGTTATGAACCCTTAGATCACTAGGTAGATAGCCACCTGACATATAGACAGATCACAGGAAGTTAGAATTGGGGAATCCACCTCTACAAAGAGGTCAGTCACAAAGGGAGTCCCTCAAGGATTGGTCCTGGGACCGCTGCTTTTTGGCATCTACTTCTCTAAAGTCAAGGCCAATGTGAGGCGTCTCTGGCTGACTAAATTTGTAGATGATTGCAAATCAGAAGCAGTCATAGAATCTCCCACTTCTAGTAATGTTTTAGAAGAAGGGCTGACACAGACAAATAACTGGTTTCAAAGGCATGGGCTAAAAACCAAATGCCAAGAAATACATACTAGCATACTTTGGGAAGCTGACCACCCTTGGTAACTACCATATTGACAACACACCACCTATGAATTGACCCAATGGAGAGGGACTTGGGGACATATGTAGACAATAATCTAGCCTTTAACCATCACATATCTACAGTAGTGAGGAAATTATTCTATGTCACTCAACTTATAAACAAAGTCATAGTATATAGGTCCAAGGAGGTCATTTTTCTACTGTATCCAAGCCTTATCAGACCTGTCATTGAGTACAATGCAGTCTATGGCAGATACCTAAGCAGTCACTTGTAACAACTGGAATCTTCACACTGGTTCAATGCTAAAAGAATACAGGGCATAAATAACATGTCCTATGCAGACTGCTTCAAAGCCCTATCCCTGGATTCATAGGATCATAGGATCACAGGAGGTTACTAGGCTAATGACCCTAGAGCTCTTACAAGCCTAGCCAAGTTTTACCCTTATTTCCACGATCAGCACCTATCATCCCCATCCAAGAGGGACAAAGGTGGAACATCTAGGGTGAATTTATGGTTACCCATCCATCTGTCAAGATTCTATTTGAAGAGGGCCAGTGAGGTGCTGTGCTTGGCAGGAAGTGGGAGTCTGTTCCAAAGGTGTGGTAACCTCTGAGAGACACATTTTTCCCTCCATCAGGTTCTATTAATGTCACATACCAGGTTAAGGCTGTTAGAACAAGTAACCTGTGTACCATTTGACTTAAGGATATGCAGCATTTCTAATAAAGCAGGGTCAAAGATTGCCTTATATGCAAGGCCGAGATCACCTCGGAGTAATCTGTATGAAACAGAATAAAGAGACAGTGATTTCGGATAATCATCAGATGCTAAAGACCATGAATGTTCCTTGTAGGGAGCCTTTGTGGTCTCTCCAACTGCTGCAGGTGCTTGGAAGGGTACATACCAAAAGGGGGCATTGTACTCAATTATTGGCCTAATGAGGGAAGGGTATAGGGAGCTTATAACTTCTTTTTTTTTCTAGAGGAAATGCCCTTACTTATGAGATGAGCAATATAGAATGTCCTTCTTACCACTGTGGAGACATAGTGACCAAAGGTAAGGTTGCTGTCAACCTGTGTGCCCAGGTCTTTCACCACTGAATGCGTACATAGGGTGTTGCTATTTATGTGGTAGTTAGCAGGAACATCACTCTTACCGAAAGGAATGATAATACATTTTTTGCATTGAGGTTAAGGCCATGACTTTGGCACCACTCATTTGTTTGTGTAAGACCCTCTTGTAGGATGTTGACATCATTTGGAGATTCTATGACCACTCCCAGTTTGCAGTCATCAGCAAAATTTGTCAGCCACAAACCTTTAGTTTTAGCTTGTACTTCGGAGAAATAGATTCAGAACAGTAGTGGTCCCAGGACTGATCTCTGTGGGACACCACTGGTTACAGGTCTGCTGTTTCAGGTGGATTCCCCTATTTTGAAAATATGGGTTCTATCAGTGAACCCAGTTAGTGACCAGTCTAATGATATATAGGTTGATACGTATCTGGGTGTGATTGTCAATTATGCTGAATGGGTGATACTGTCAAAGGCCTTGGCTAAGTCTAGGTAGGCTGTTTGCATAGATTCCCCCTCATCAAGGGCCTTAGTGACTGTCCCGAAGAAGTCCACCAGGTTTAACAGGCATGATCTCCCTTTCACAAATCCAAACTGGCTAGGATCAAGTGTTTGGAGATTACCTCTATCTTTGTTGAGAAGGTCCATGATGATTCACTCCATGGCCTTCCAGATAAGGCTAGTCAAGCTAATAGGTCTGTAGTTCCTGGGATCAGTGGATGCCCCACCTTCATGCGAGGAGATAATGGGGGCCTTTTTTCCATTCATCTGGGATGAAGCCAGAACTTATACTATGATTGAAAGAATACCCAAAGGCATTGATAATTCTTGTTTGAGCCCATGTAGGATGCAGCCTGGGATATTATCAGGTCCCATGGATGCTGTGTTTTTGAACTTAGAGAGGATGTTTATGACCTGTTCTTTAGAGATAGAAGGTAGAGGACAGGTAGTAGGGATGGCATGGGGTAAGTGTGGTGGGGACATAGGTTCTATGAAAACTTCACTCCCGTCAGCTAACAGGTTGGCAATGTCCACAGGCTCGGTATATATGTTATCATTAACTATCAGTTTAGCACAGATCTGGGTCTTTCCTTTTAGGTTATGAATGTAACAAATGAATGCCTTATGGTTGTCCTTAGCCGAAGAAGCTAATTTAGATTTGTAGTTAGCTTTGAAGGACTTCACATGAAGTCTTAATTGCTTGTTTAAACTATGGAGAGAGTGTTTCCAGTTTAGGGCTTGCTCCTTCTTACTCTTAGACAACAATTTCTTCCTCTCACTGTAAAGCCTATTAATGGCAGTTGTCCACCAGACAGGTTTGCTCTTCCTTGAGGAGCTTGTTTTGGTCCTATCATGTACAGCTGAGTCAATGCAGTTGTTTAGGTGTTTGTATAAAGTATTTGTGTAGAACTTGCCATAGTTGCCAGTTCCATCTGTGGGGGAGGTGCATTCAAGCTATTTATACCATCTCATAAGAGGTTATAATCTGCTTTGGAGACTTTTTTAGTTTAATTGGTGCTCGGGTTGGGTCGGGTGTGATAGTACCTTCGAATTAGACTGATTTATGGTCATATCTCACCAGGGAACACCTCACAATGGGGCTGCTACAGTGGTCCTCCATATTGGTAAGCACCAGGTCTAGGATGTTGGCACCCCTTGTGAGGGTGTCAACTAGCTGTTCCAGGGCATTGGAGTTAATAAAGTCAAGGAATCTTTGAGCAAGTGAGTTTGCACACAAGTAATTTCCCCAGTCAATGGATAGTTAAAGTTGCACAAAACCATAGTGTTTGGATATATCTTGATAGACTCAAGTAGATCCAAATAGGCAGAGTGAGTGTCTTGATTCATGGAGGGGGTCCTATAGCTGGCAATGACTTGAGTAAGTGTCCTACCAGCAGTTAATTGCACCTGAAGTATCACCAGGGAATCGTGCTGTCTAACCAATCTGGAGGTGTATTTATCTTTAATAAATATTGATACACTGCCTCCTTTAGTTTTCGCACCATCAGTTTGTGGTATGAACGTGTGGAAGGAGGCATAGCCTGATATGGCTGGGGTGCTCTCCATAGCCTGGAAACAGGTCTCCATGACTGCACAGAGGTCTATGTCTTCCAAGGTGAGGACTGCTTCCAGTGAATGCAGTTTCATGTTAAGAGTCATAGCATTTAGCAGCAGAACCTTGAGGTTGTTCTTAGATGGAGTTCTTATATCAGGAATTTTATCCCTGAGACACTACCTAAAAAAGGCACTATGGGGGTGAGAACAGCCTTGGCCAGTAGGCAAAATCCCAGGGGAGACAGTTAAAGACTATTTCTGGCAAAGCATTGAGGTCTGTCAATCATGTCATCCCAGCCTGACAGATATTCCCCTTGGAATGACACCAGAATCTAAGCCAATTATTGAAGTCAATCATTTTCTTTTTGTATTGAGGCATCATGCTAGGTGAAGGTAACATGCTGCTTAAGGCTAGGAACATACCTTCCTGAGACACACAGTCCAAGAGCTCAGTCATGTCCCACTTCATATAGAAGCATAGTCATTAGATCTCCCTTCAACAGCCTATAGGCTGTTGAAGGGAGATCTAATGCCTGGCATGCAAGACATTATCAGACCCCACCCCGATGGACTTCCTGCATATCTGCATAACAAAAACAGTATAGAATTACCCATTCTAAATACTTAAATCTTGATTGTGATATCTATAAGACCTGCTGGAGAGACAGGTATGTATCCCAGAGACTACCCCTTCTTTGGAACAGGCTAACCATTCATGTGAAGAGTTCTTCCCTAACCCAAGTCAAATTTAATTTTGACAGTTGGTTACTGATCCAGAAATTCACCCCTGGTTTGACACCTATGTCTCTTATGCACACAGGCAGCCTGTAAATGTTTCATCTCCCAAGCCCCTGCTTATATTACAAGGAGAACCAGAACTTTTCAGAGATTCAGGATGCATGGTTAGACTTACAAATTCCTCAGTGGTTGTTAGCCTAGAATACACATATGAACCTATGAACCAGCATTTAATGAGTGTTCGTTGCATTGAAATAAAGTGAAATATACTCAGTTAATCAAATGTATGTTTCACTGAATGCATATTTGGTGTCTCCATGTTTTTTGTATAAAGCAGAAAGATGGGGTTTTGGTGATTGTGAGTTGGGGGGGGAGAGAGAGAGAGTGTGTGTGTGTGTGTGTGTGTGTGGTGTGTGTGTGCGCATGTGTGTGTGTGTGCGTGGTGTGTGTGTGTGTGGCGCATGTGTGTGGATGTGTGTTTGTCTGTGTGCATGTATGGTGTATGTGGTGCGTGTGTGTGCATGTGCGTGTGTGTGTGTGTGTGTATATTAGTAGGTATAGATTACAGTAAGGGTTAGGTAAGGGGTTAGTGTAGTACTTTTAATTGTGGGGAGTGGGTTCATGTCTTTATTTACAAATACTAGACATTATTCTCCCTGTTTTCATTTTGGCTTTGTTTTACAACAGTACCCCCTTGGATACGTAGTAACAAGGCCCACCCAAACCCAGCCCAACACCCAGCACCAGGTGACATTTTACTAAATTTGTGAGTAAACATCTTGATGTTTTACTCGTCTGCATAAACATTCATCTGTGATTGACAGCATGAAGAAAGCAGATAGTACAGACTTGTCAGTGTCTAAAGAAACACAGGCCGCAGTACTTATGTTTCCACCTGCTTTTTCATGAGCCCACATTATAAAACAAAAACAAAATTGATATAATCCCGAAACTGGAAGGGAAATGTTTTTTTGTTTTACACAGCCAAAATTCTATTCCAGTTTTGAGTGTAATAACAAGCAAAAGTGTGGCAGTTTGCAGAAAGTCTTTAATAAACGAGCTCTGAATTAAAGCTTTGTAACAAAGACAATTAACAGTCAACTAAATCGCCAAGGCATTTAGCATGTTTTACAAATTAGGTTTGGTCCTACTTTGAAATCAGATGGTAGCAATCAATAGTGAGGAAGACAATTTTGTCAAGGGATTTACAAGTACAATTGCTTGTAGCAACAACACACCAAACAAGTTATACATCTTTTCTGGTTGTACAAAAGCTTGAGTCTGTTAGCCACTATATAATAAAACAGAAAAATAACAGTAACTTTGCCAGTGGAAAAAATAAAATTCTCTTGTGGTATCCTCAAAAATAACATTTACCCTTGTGACAAATAGAGGTACTGCCAACATAGCTAGCTGGAATTTTGTAAATAATTGTACGTCATTTGTGATTATCAAACTAATTTATACAAGATGCTTGTGTTACAAATGTATTAGAACTGTATATTATGTATATATCAAACTGCGCTGTACAGATGTTTGTGTTGAAAAGGTATTTGTAAAGTGTTGTGTATGAAATGTATCCACAGTGTGCCCTAGTGGAAGAGAACAGAAATGTACATGTACTATTGTAACTGTTTAAATGTATATATTTTAACAGTGGAAGCTGGAATACAGTACATTAACCTAAGTCCAGTAAACTTTAGAAAATATTCGAAATTCAATCACTTTATAGGCTACGCCATAAAGAGGCTATCTCTCAAGTTTTCAATACAGCTAGAGACACCAAGACTACACTTGGAAGCTTTGTGTGTTGTCTTTAGGGTAAACAAATTACTAGTCTTGAAATGTAGAGGAATGCAATTGTTTGATAACTTCCAGAATCTGCCAAAGATCTGCTGAGCAAAAGCCCTTGTATGAGTATTTTTACAGGTATATGCTAAATACTGCCACCTTCAGCAATGGAGGTTTCACCTGGGAACTTGAAGTCAGATGACCAGAAATTATGTCATTCTGCAAGCTATATATCCCATCAGTAATATTTTAGATATTATTTTGAGAAGTCTCTTAGTGAGACAGAGCATTCTGCATTCTGTTCTGGACCTGACAACAATAAAAACCATTCACCACATCTGTCTTGCTCTAAGTAAGTTAGTAGGGTATAGTAACTCTCTTAGATATAGTGAGGAATATAGTGAATCTTAGTTTAGATATTTTTTATTTGTGTGAGTCTGTACTGCAGTGTTATTTTAAATATTTCCTGTAGTTTTGAACTCTGATGTCAGTGTAAGTATATATACTGAGCATTTATTTTCTTGTTCTTTTATTATTTATTATTAAATGTATTTAAACCTTTCATTGTGGCTGATCTGTGTAGAGATATTTAAGTTCTGAGAGTACTTACATATTTATTTGGTGACGCTGTGTGAGCCACTCCTAATAGCCTTGCTCTTGGTGAAACTAGCATTTGTATTAATATTAATATCATTCAGTATATTGGGAACCCTTGGAAGCACCTTAAGGTAGCTGTCAGGACTCACTGGTGGCAGTGGAAACTTCCTTATAGTCTGAGCAGAAGGGGCATAGCTAGTAAACCTATGTCAGTCTTTCCCTGTGTTTGTGTGTGTGTGTGTGTGTGTGTGTGTGTGTGTGTGTGTGTGTGTGTGTGTGTGTGTGTGTAAATCAAACCTCAAAGAGTGGCTGTGTCAGCTGCTTGGGCAGGGACATGAAGCACTGGCTGGACAGAGAGGGTGCTGTAGGTCTTGGCTTGGTCATTCAGCTGAGACCTCAAAACTATAGCTGTGCTGGTGAGGAGTCTTATTGGGGATATGGAGGATGAGAGAGAAACCAGCCCTGGACTGGCTGTGGTCTTTGTGTTTTCTTAAGGGAAATTACACTTGATGCAGAGAGTTGCACCAGGAAATACTGTGGGTGTACTTGTCATCCTCTCAGTGAATGCCCCCAACTGTTGCCAGTGGTAAGGATTGAGGCTTCTTGATTACTGGTCCAGCGGTGGGTCATCACAACCCTTTACCACTCAAGTCATGAGACTCTTAAGGACACTTTCAGATAACAGACTATTTTGGAAAATTACTTTGAAAAGAAATCCAAGGTTATAGTTAGCATCGGACAAGAAGGGCAATGGCACAATAGGGAACATCTGTCAAAAGTCAAACACTGCTGTCAAAAGTCACATACAACCTTTAAAACAAAAACAAAATATTGTACTGGTTACCATGGACTAAAATCAAGTATATTAAATAACATACAAAAGTTTGACAAGAATGGAATTAAGTGCTTCCATCCTACCAAAACTAGGACTTCATCAAAATTAATATACTTTAATTATCCATTTTTTTTTTTGTTTAAGTAGTGAACAGACCACCTTAATTAAAACCATTTACGCAAATGTTTAAAGAAAAAGAAAGCTAATAAAGCCTCCCAGTGCTAAAACTTCACTTTTTAAAAAGTAATACCATGGGGTGGAGTTAAACACATTATTCACAAATACAATAAAAATAAGACCTTTTGAAACAATGACCTTAAAAAAAGAGGTTCAGTGGGACCTGAGAGGAGGAGATTTGAGAAATGGGTTGTATGAAAGAGAAGCCAATTGGCAGATTAAGCTAAATGCACAGAGTTTCCCTGGTATTAATGACAAGGTTTTCCTTCAGCCATTTTAAAATAGGAGATCATTACAATTTTTTAACTTATTTTTAACTTGTATTTTTTAACATATGATTTTTTAAGGTCATTGTTTCAAAAGGTCTTATTTTTATTGTATTTATGAATAATGTGATTAGCACCACCCCATGGCGTTACTTTTTAAAAAGTGAAGTTTTAGCATTGGGATGTTTTATCGGTGTACTGTTTTTTAAAAATTGTGTGAATGGTTTAAATGGGGTCTGTTCACTATTTAAAAGAATGGATAATTAAAGTATATGAATTGCGATAAGAGTCCTAGTTCTGGTAGGATGAAAGAGCACAATTCCATTCTTGTCAAACTTTCGTGTGTTATTCAATAAACATGGCTTTATTTTGGCTCTTTTAGTCATGGTTGCCAGTAGGATATTTATTTATTTATTTATTTATTTATTGTAGTTTTTCTACCACTGGTGGTTTATTAGCTGCTATTTGTGGTATTCTGGCAAACCATGGACTCTGATGAAATTCCTTCTTTTTTTTTCTTGGTGCATCGGGAAGAAATTTGCAAGGTCCAATCTGAGCTGGCTATAGTCAAGGGGGGGGGGGGGTTGACATGCCTTTTGGAACATTTCACTCAACCAGGAAGCAGTTTAGTGTGTGGTCGGCTACAACAAAAAGCTTCTGTGTTTGTTCCAAATGGAGAAAGCAGTATTGTGCTTCCTGGACTGGAAGCAGGGGCAGTTGGTGGAATTCATCCTTCGTTCAGAGAAGATGACCAAAGGGAAGTTGTGGTTTACAGTACAGCTAGGGATGAACCCCAAGGAAGTTGTTCTAAACAGAAAGGTACTGTACCTAAGAGAATCTACACAGCAGTTTCTGCAAGTTCTGTTTTAAATTCCAACAACCAAAAGAGCAGTTCTAGTGTACCGAACATTAAGACAGTTAATCCTTATGCTCCAGTACTTACAAATGACTTGAAATAATCTTTTAGTTTTGAGCAAGTTATCAACAAGCCATTTAACTTTGGTGATAATATTCAGCCCAGAACATGGAGAAAAACTTTAGTGAAAGAAGCAAGGGCTGTTTAAAGGATTTAATTTTTAAGTTTGAGAAAAAACTTTTAAAGATAAAAACATTACAAATGGACAACAATTCTCTAACTGTTTGGTGCTGGACACTGTTCCAGAAGGACTCCATGATTTAATGTACACAGACTCCATGTGCCAGGAGTTTGTTGACATGTTCAGCCAACACGGTTTTGGTTTAAAGAATAAGATAATACAATTCAAAGACATGACTATTTGTAATTTAATAAAAGAAACCGAGTCATTGAATGAAAATATAATGAATGATTTTATTTTTAGTCAATGGGAATTATTTTATAATAAACATTTGAGTGTTGTAAACAATAAGTGCACTAAAATGTTTTCCAAGAAACAAAAGACAATTAAGAGACAATTAAGAGACCAAAAACAGTACACAGATAACAACGTACACATTATAAAGGTTAACTTAAGGAGTGATAGGGAAGACAGTGACACCCAGAATTTTCACTTTAGTAGAGGTAAAATTATTCATTAGGAAGTTAAAGATGTCAGTTTTTTTTCCAAAGAAAAGGCCCAAGTAGGAAATGAAATTACTTTAAAAACAGGAGTTAAAAAGAAAAGCACTTTCAACTCCCATTACACCCTACTCTTAATATTTTCGAGAAAGCTATAATTAATCACTTGTATAAATTAGAAGGTGGTTCCAAAAATAACTATTTTGTTAATTCAAATTTAAACAAGGGGGAGAGGTACTTATTGGAGCAATTGAGTAAGGACAATTCTGTTAGAATTATGAAATCCGACAAAGTGGGGTATAGTTTTGTTTAACGCCCATGATTATTCTAAGGCCATGTTTGATCTATTAAATGATGACAAAACTTATTCAATTTCTTCTATTAATGAGATCCACATATGTTATCAAAGAATTTATTCATATTTGGAGAACATGAACAGAGAATTTTAGTTGATACTTACAACACTTAAAGAGTTAAAAATCCTACAATCACCACTTTATTTGGGATTGCTAAAGTTCATAAAGATCAACTGAACCCCCCCCCCTTTAGACCCATAGCTTCAGGCAGGGGTTCTAAAAATCTACCCAATAGGGGTATATATTGACAGATGTCTAAAATGAACCATTATTCGAATCCAACATATCATTAAAGACTCCTGGGAATTTTTAGGTAGACTAAAGGAAGATTTTTGGTCACAGGATCTGACTTTTGTAAGTATAGACGCGGTTGATCTTTTTTCTTCCAGTCCAAAAAATGAAGCTTTGGAACATTTTAGTAATAGTTTATTTAAACACACTTTCTTCTCAAATGAAAAAATCAATCATTGGTTTGGGATTTTAATTTTATTTATTTTGAAGAGGAATTTTACAGACAATCTAAAGGTGTAGCGATGGGGGCTTTCTGCACTCCGATTTATGCTTAGATTTAGCTTATTGGGAAGCAAAACATGTTTTTGACAGTTCTTTTTCCAAATACATCAAGTTATATGTTAGGTTTTTGGATGATGTGTTCATTTTATGGAAGGGGTCTGAAAAATGAATAGAGGATTTTGTTGATTTTTTTGAACCAGTTGCCCCATTTTTGAAATTTACACAAAATTTTAACAAGAAACAAATTCCCTATTTGGATACTTTCATTGAACACATCACTGCTTTTAAATCTAGGGTATATAGAAAGTCAACTTTTAGGAACTGTTACTTAGATTTTTCCAGTTGTCATACCCTCAGTATTTTAAAACACCAGTGCCTAAGGGCAATGAGGATTACACCCCAATTTGAGGATTTTTGTATAGCATTAACTCACAATGGAGAAATGTTCCTAGACCAGGGATACCCTCTTAATTTGGTTCAGGACACCTGTAGTTATGTTAAGGAACAATGAAGGTCTAAGGATAAACCTTTGTTGAGGTTAAGCCCATTAAATCTAAGGGAGGAACAGAATGATGATAATTTTGAGAACGCCCTAGTTGTCCAATATAGCCTGTTTTCATGGGCTATTAAAGACATGATTGCTAAGAACTGGAATATTATTAGGGGTAACCCACAGCTTCAGCATATAGTTGGCAATGAACCATTATTTGTGTTTAAGACAGGTCCCCAACATATTGTTGGAATGAACCATTATTTGTGTTTAAGACAGGTCCCAATCTCAAAGCAAATTTTGAAGAAGCAGGAAGTAAAAGAAAAGTTATGACAAATCCCAGGGGAAGATTTAAATGTGGGGCATGTCCCCAGTGTCCCCACATTTTGGAAAACAATAGGATAACATTAGAAAATTAATTAAAATCTGTTGTGTGGTTTGTTAGGGGGGGATTGTCAAACAAAGAATATGGTCTACCTGACATTGTGTGGCAGTTGTCTGGTGCAAAAGGTGCCTTGGGAAAAGAATTTGTGAACATCGTTGTCACATTAACAGGCACAATGACGACAATGCTTTATATAAGGACTCCTTGAACTGTCCACAGTTTAAACGTTTTTATTTTCCAAGTTTAGAACAGCTTCCGTGGAAACGGAGAGGGGGAGATTTGAGAAATAAGTTGGAGGAAAGGGAAGCAATATGGCAGATTAACCTAAATGCACAGAGTTTACCTGGTCTTATTGACAAGGTTTCCCTTCAACCATTTTAAATAAGAGATCATTACAAGTTTTATTAACTTATTTGTTAACTTGCACTTTTTAACAAACTTTTTTTAAGGTGATTGTTTCAAAAGATCTTATTTTTATTGTATTTGTGAATAATGTGTTTAACAGCACCCTATGGTGTTACTTTTTAAAAAGTGAAGTTTTAGCATTGGGAGGTTTTATCAGCTTACTGTTTCTTTAAATATTTGTGTCAATGGTTTTAATTAAGAGGGTCTGTTTACTATTTAAAATAATGGATAATTAAAGTATGTGAATTCTGATAAAGTCCTAGTTTTGGTAGGACAAAAGCATTCAGTTCTATTCTTGTCAAACTTTCGTATGTTTTTCAATAAACTTGGTTTTGTTATTTTGTCTCTTTTAATCCATGGTAGCCATCACAATATTTATTTTTTTTGTAGTTTTTACATATCATAACCACTGGTGATTTAATACATACTGCCTTTTGCTAGAGATTAATCATACACACTCACACACACACACGCACATGCACGCACACGCGCGCACACACACACACACACACACACACACACACACACACACACACAGTCACACTCACACTCACACACACACACACACACACACACACACACACACACACACACTCACAAGGCTGTGTGGGCATGTGTAGCTCATGGGTAAGAGATATAACAACACAGACTAGGTAATTTTCATAATCAAGGACAAAGCTAAAATCAGTCAGGAACATTTTTTGAATAATAAACAAAAATAAGAATACTTAAAGTAGCATGCATTGAAGTATGAAGTAAAATACGCTATCTAAAACTAGGCAGTGATCTCCCAAATAAGGCAATCACTGCCAGTGCTCTCCTACAAAGTACACCAACAGTGAATTTCTATGGACAACAGTGATTAGCGTTTTGTTTCTCATCATCTTGGGCTTCAGGCAGTTGACACTCAAGGAACTTCACCTCAGCCACTTATAGATGTACTACAATTTGTCTATGAACCACACACCCCCTGCTTAAATATATCAACTCCAAGATCACACTGCATTGTAGCAGATGGTAAACTATGATTACACAATGAATATTCATGAAGTCACATGCAAACATGTATGGCATGTCAGTTGTGTGTCATTTGCATACTAGATCAAGACCACTAGGCATGTCAGTCACTCTGGCCACACCCATTACTGCACAGAATGACCAGGGGGGGCCCTATTGTAAAAAGAAGCCTTCATCAGAATGACCAGGGGGGACACTATTGTAAAACAAAGCCTTCATCAGAATGACCAGGGGGCACTATTGTAAAACAAAGCCTTCATCAGAATGACTGGGGGGGGCACTATTGTAAAACAAAGCCTTCATCAGAATGACCGGGGCACTATTGTAAAACAAAGCCTTCATCAGAATGACGGGGGGGGGCACTATTGTAAAACAAAGCCTTCATCAGAATGACCAGGGGGGGCACTATTGTAAAACAAAGCCTTCATCAGAATGACCAGGGGGCACTATTGTAAAACAAAGCCTTCATCAGAATGACTGGGGGGGGCACTATTGTAAAACAAAGCCTTCATCAGAATGACCGGGGGGGGCACTATTGTAAAACAAAGCCTTCATCAGAATGACCAGGGGGGGCACTATTGTAAAACAAAGCCTTCATCAGAATGACCGGGGGGGGGCACTATTGTAAAACAAAGCCTTCATTTTCTCAGTATAATTTATAGACCCTCCTACTTATCTGCTATAATAATTTCAGCAAACATATTAAATGCCAAAACAATATTACAAAATATATTTAAAGATGTGCAAAATGTTTATATCTTTGTCTCTTGCATTTAGCATATTATTTACTGTTTCTTAATAACTGATGCTAGCATACTTTTCAAATTTGAATAAGCAGCAATAAACATTTACTCAACGGAAATGCAGGGAGAAATGTATGGAGCAAAGGCAAGGGTTTTAGGTTTTTGTCTGTTACTAACATGGTAACCATAATTATACTTTCCTTAGCTATTATTAAAAGAGTACTGCACCCAAACACTGAAAAAAATGTTTTTCTGCATATCTCGAGCATTTTTTCATCACTAACGTCTCTATCAAAGGACATGGTTATTATTATTTTCGTGTTTGTTATAGCCCAAAGTTGCCTGAAAGGGAGCAGCTATGTGTAGTCTGATTTTTGTTTTACAGTCAAGGTCTTAGTCATCTTGTAGTCCTTTTAGATGTGCAGATAGAGAAATCCCATCATTTACTGTATTTTTCTCTCTCCTCAACTTACAACAGTACTGTGATTGCCTACTTTACAACGGTACTGTGATTGCCTACTTTACAACAGTACTGTGATTGCTTAATTTACAACAGTGCTGTGATTGCCTACTTTACAACAGTGCTGTGATTGCTTAATTTACAACAGTGCTGTGATTGCCTACTTTGGAACCGTGGTGGTGGTGCTGCGGTAGCATTGTCGACTCACAGTAAGACACTGTCTGGTTCGATTCTCAGCTAGAGCGTCTTCTGCGTGGAGACGTGCGTGAATGGGCTTACCTTCATTGAAGGTTGTGCGTCAGGGCTGGTAACTCAGCACGTAAAAAATCAACTACCAATCATAAGTGGACCGGAGTTCTGCTGTGGCAACCCCTAACCGGGAAAAGCCGAAAGATGCAACAACTGTGATTGCCTGCTTTACAACAGTACTGTGATTGCCTACTTTTGATAGTCAGCATCAATCTGCACTTTTAATTGCTTTGCTTTCTTTGCTTTTCACTAGTAGCCATCCCCAATACAACATTTAAGGGATGTTTGAATGGCAGGCTTGAAAATGTTGTTGGCTTTAATGGCACATTGGTGCAGTGGTTAGCATTGTCACCACACAGCAAGAGGTTCTTTGGTTTGATTCTTGGCTGGAGTGCCTTCTGTGCAGAGTCTGCTTGTCCTCCTATGATTTGTGTGGGTTTCTTCCAAGTGCTCTGTTTTCCTTCCTGTCACAAAGACTTGCATCTGGAGCATTTCTCATAGGGCCTCTGCTGAAAATTGGCTCGTTGCAAGTCAGACTTTCCTGGTAAACAAATAATAAATAAATAAATATAATGACTGTAGTTCAGTATTCAAGTGTGAGAAATCTGACCCTTGTGATTAATATCAGTCACTTGAGCTGAAATGGTTTGTGCTGCATTTACAGTTTTTAATAGAGTCTTTGATGTTAATCTTCCTTCCCCACAGTGGGGAGTAAATATCCCTTTGTGAGATGGGCCAACATAGTGTGGTAAATAGGTCTGTTGTAATGTAAAAGTATTGTAGCTACAGGTCTGTCTGTGCGTACTACTCCTAAAAGTTTGCAGCCTAAACTAAAAGGTTTGCTTAGGAGACGCGGCATTGACAGGGTGATATGTAGACTGGAAGTGCTGACAGGGCCCCCTACTTGACATCTGCTGGTGGTCCCCAAAATGCTAACACTGGCCCTGTCCCCACCTCACTGACTTGTCTCAACAAAACACTGAATGCACTGCAAGCAGACTGTAACAAAACTTTGGAAGAAACATGTTCTTTTACATAAAATACAGTGTAAAAACATAGAAGGTCAAATACAGTAAGATGAAAATATCTGTCCTTCTTTGTGGCACTCAGAGTTTGATTAAGGGGAAAGACAAATAACTTGTAATAGGAAAAAAAAAACAATATAAATTGTGTTTTCTTGTGTGTTTGCATCTGAAAACTAAGTTTGAATGCCTTGCTTCTGTTCGGACTCCAGGATGCACTTTCTCTGAGGTGTGATAGTGGCAGTCTGTGACTGAAGAGGCACATTTTAATTCCATTGTTTAAAAGCCATTGTTTTCTTAATGGTTCTGTAGTTGGAATACGTCATCTACCCTAACTACTCTGCCACTCTTAGTAGCATTCATGATGTAACAGATGATGAGACAAATGCAGGAAAGACAGGCAAAAGAAGTTCAGACATAAAATAAATTGAATAATTATCTAATGATGAGTTTTTGAATGTGAAATGTTTAGTGTTGGATTACAGGCAAGGAAATCATTTTTGGAATGAAAAAAAAAATCAACATTTGTGTAGAGGTCCACCTTTAAATAAAGCAGTCAGAATTACACCCATTCAGCAACAAAGCAAGAGCAACCATAAAACTGTCACTAACTTTCACAAAATGCCAGCAGGACTGGTTAATGATTTACTGCTGAGATTAGCTGCACAAAAGATGAGAAGAATTGCTGTCTGGTTGTTTTTATTTTAAATAATAAACTATGTTGAGTGCTGCTGAGGCTGAAACCTGTACATATTGCCTAACTACACTGTTTTAAACTAGCCAGCTTTAGGCACCAGTGAACCTTGCAGTTGCTGGCAGTCCCAAACTGTAGCATGTTATCTTATGTTGATATTTTCTGATATGTTTATCAAACCAATAAAAAGCTAGTACAGCAGTCTTGCATACTTACCTATATCAGATGGGTAATACTAACTCATATTTATATCTCCTTTTCAATTCAAAGATATCTCTAATTCAAGTAACTATGTGTTTTGTCAATTAACGGGCTTCACAATTTCATAAAATTGTTTTACTACTGACATAGTGCTCTTAACTTAGGTAATCCTGCTGATAGGTATTCTCAACAGTAAAACTAACATCATATCTGGTTTTAGTTGCCTTCAATATCCATGGCTGTGATATAGATGGGGCTTAATCATCCTTGGCTGTGTTGAAGTCCCACAAAAGCTGCAGTTGGTTGGGAAAACATGGGAAAAATGTATTCATTTTTCAAGTACTCCTTTTACCCGAAACAGGGTTGTAATATGACCCTCTTAGCATAAAGCCAGTAACTAGTGAATGACCATCAGCAAGGTAAGCACTAGAGATTGGCAACCCAGAGTGATCAATCTCAATGCTTAATATGGATTTTAAGAAGAGGTGATGCTTCTGATATTCAGGGATGGTCTTTTCTTCCAGGGAGTTTAATAAATATGGGCAGAACATGATATAATATAACTCTCAACTTCTTTGTTCATGAATTCTGAGCAAAGCCAAAAATAACAGCAAAATAAAGCCTCAAAATCACGAACAATTTTAAAATATTACTTTAGTTTACTTTAAACGTTAATATAAAGCATTTTGCATCAACATAATTTTTTGGTCAGTTTAAGAAATGTAGGCACTGCAATGAAAAAAGGAGGAGAGGGAGGAAGAGGGGGAGAGTAAGGATCTGGTTAAGAGAGTATGTCAAAAGAAAAATCAGTGTGCTTTTTCCCATGCTTGCATGGGAAATGGCTTGGTAAAAACCTTAAGTGTTATCCAGTAACAAGTTTATAACAAAGCATGCAAATGAAAAAGAATGCTGAATAATATAAGGCTTTTTTTCTTGTAAATAAGGTACCCTAAGCAGTTTTGTGTCTGGTTTGCATGTCACTAGAAGACAATTTGATAAAGAGAAATGGCTTGGAGATAGTGTTTACTGAAAGCATTCAAGTGTTTTCTCAGCTAGGAGAGCTATAATGATAGTCTAAATCAAATATTACTAACTAATAGGACAGGCTGTACCATGTGACTTGGGATGACTAACCTTTTTTTTTTGGTTAGCTTTAGCCTGTCTGTGGGGTTACAATTTAGAACTTTTGTTCTTATTAGGAAATAAAAGCTTCTATATTTGAAGCTGTACATAGCTGTGTGTGTTGTTATTCAGTTAATAGGTTTTAGGGTGGATTTAGGGGGGTGTTCTGTTTGAGGGCTTTCAAAAAAACAAAAAGTTATGTAAGATGTGGCATAGGCACAAAAGGCTATGACAAGAAAAAACTGCATAAAAGACTAAACTGCTGGACTGTATGCATACAACATTAAAGTTGGAACTAGACATTTAAGAAAAAAACAGTTATATGTAAAAGGTGGTAATAATAACTATATAAGGAATGGTGCTTTCTGTAATGTCTTTCAGTCTGAATGGTCTTATAGATAAATATAAAAAAGAAAGAAGAGTAGTGAGCTATATTAAAAATGTAGAGTGCAAATAGTTATGCTACAGGAGACAGGAGACATACCTGGAAAGAACAGAACATGTGAATTGATAAAGAAAGGTTTTCAGGATGGTTATTCAGTGGAATATCTAGGGCAAAGGAAAAGAGGATACTTGTATTAACTGCAGTGGGAGCTCCAATAGTGATCAAAGAGGAAAAAAAGATAATAATGAAAGATGCATGGTACTAAGGGGCTACTGGCTAAGGAAGAGGATTACACTGGCATATTTACATCCCACATAAAACTGCTATAATGGAGTTTAAGAAAATTCTGGGAGAAATAATCAGCTTTCAACAAGGAATGTTACTTATAGGTGGGGATTGGAATTTTGATTTACAGCAGTGAAAATGTGTCTGGAGGGGGTCAAGAAGGGACACTATAGTAAAGGAAGGTAGATTATTGAAGACATTTATGAAAATGTTTGGCATGGAAGATGTGAATTCAGTACTGGGAGTTCATAGTAAATTTACATATTATTCACCAAGATACAAAAACTGGACTAGGCTAGATAGATTTTATATCTCACAGGAACATATGTATTTAATTGAAGGTCTTGAAACACACCCAGAAACTATTTCAGATCATGTGCTAATAAAAACTAAAATAAAAATGCAGGGTAATGAAATAAAAATGAGACACCGGTGCTTCCCCACCTATCAGTTCAAAAGAGAGAAATTTAAGGAATTAATCCAGGAGCTACTAGAGAAGATAGAATTTTCTTCTGAAAACATAACTAGGGAGTGGGATAAAATAAAAGTGGGGTTTAAAACAAGGGTGGAAATAAAATAAAGGGAGATGTGGTTAAACAGTAACAAGAATTATTTAGAGGAATTGACAAATGTTAACGTATTACAAAATTGGGAGAAACTCTAAGAAAAAGAAAAGGAACAACTACAGAATGCTAAACAGAAAATAAGGGATTACCTTGATAACATGCACAAGTTTAGAAATATTGCTGTTAACAACTGTTTTTTGATAATAATTGTAGAGCAAAAACCTTTTAGCCCAACAGCTCCATAGAAATGACTGTCACCAAGCTTAGAGAGCCTATAACAAGGAAGATAACACGAGATCATGTAGAAGTATTAGGAGTATTTCAGAAATGTTATGAAAGTTTGTATAAAACAGAGAGAAACATGGAAATCAATAAAAGGTACAAATGGAAAAGTTTATGGAAGAATTAAATATATCAAGGTTAGAGGTAGATGAGGGTGAATTACTAACAGGATAGGAGGAGATGAGATAAAAATGGTGATGTATAACCTATCTACAGGAAAGTCCCTGGGAATGGGTGGTATTCCTGTGGAAGTTTGGAATTTAGGAGGAAAAAAAACTGATAAAGATCTGGAAGGTTTTGTTTAACAGTAGTTTAAGAGGAGGAGAAGTACCAGCATCCTGGAAGAAAGCGGTGGTAAAGGTAATACCTAAAGAGGGTAAATATACATTGGATCCAGCTTAATGCAGCCCCATTTCAATACTAAACCATGATTATAAAGTGTTTTTGTCTATAATGGCTAAAATAATAGCAAAACTGATACCCAGATTGATAGACATGGATAAATGTGGTTTTGTGGAGAGGAGGCAAACATTTGACAACATTAACAGAACAGTGATGATCCAGAGGGAAGCACAATGTAAGAAAATGCCACTGTTGTTGGTGGGTCTTGATGCAGAGAAAGCATTTGACACCGTAGACTGAGACTTCATGAGCAGGGCAATGGAAGCATTTGCTTTCCCTGATACAATTATAAGGTTGATTAGAAGTATATATGAGGTATTGCAGGTGAAAAGTAAAGTAGATGGGGTCATCTCTGATAGCTTCTGTGTGAGTAGAGGAACCCAGTAGGGATGTCCACTTTCCCCTTTGTTGTTTGCATTATATTTAGAACCAGTGGCAAAGAAAATAAAGGAGTGGGAATTTGAGGATATAATTGGTATGGTAGTCAGGAAAAGCTGGCTGTATTTGCAGATGATATTATTTTATACATGACAAAACAAGAAAGGGATGTTACAGTGTTGTGTAACATTTTAAGACAGTTTCAAATCTTCTTGGGATACAAAATTAATGAAGCTAAAACAAAGGCAATAGCAGTAAATTATGTACACACACACAAATTAGTCCAACAATATCCATATTTATGGGGACACGATACAATGAAGGATTTAGGAGTATAGATTAGAAATGACTCTGTTTCGACAGCTAAGGATATGTGGGAAGAGACCAAACAGAAGATAATACAAAAATTTAAAAAACTGGAAGCTTTGTTATATGGATACTAAGATACAAGCCATTAAAATGTTTTTAGTCCCTTTAGTCTTATACACGTCAGGCATATTTTTATCAACCAGAGGAAAAGCTGTGGATAGCAATTAAAAAAGAGTTGAAGGATATTATCTGGGAAGAGAAGACAGCAAGGGTGAAATGTGATAAGCTTATTCTTTCAATAGAACAAGGCAGACTAGGATTACCCAATCTGAGGGGTTTTTTTTAAACAACACAGTTAAGGCTCTTATACATAGCACAAGCAGAAAACTATAATTCAAAGTGGAAAGGAATGATGGTGATGATACAGGGAGGAAGTTCAAGAAATAAGGAGAGATTTGGATTTTGGATGCAAACTCTTAAGGAGAATAACAACAATCATACAGAGTATTATAGTCATAAAATAGCAGGGAGCATTCTAAGAACTAGACCAGCACAAGAATGGAGAAAAGAGATTTTGCCAATAAGCAATTTGTCAATTCTAATATGCTTTATTGAAGATCTTTCCATAATGTTTTTGAGGTTTCTGCCCTTTCTGAAAATGATAACAGGTTTGTCCCCTATTTTCTCCGTTAGTTATTTTTCAAACGATAACAACTGCCAATTTTTTCTAAGTACATTGCTAATTTATTTAGCTTCTAATGAAAAAGAAGTAATGAAACTTTTTTTATTGTACTTCTCTTGGGGAAAAATGGTTTGAACCATGCTAAGAGAGTGGACACCAAGAATATGTAATGTGACTTTGTCTGACTCTACCAGGTTCGCATTGACTTGTTTCAAAGTCAGAATGGGATTAAAAGAACCCAAACCTCTTTTCCTACCAAACTTCTCCTATTGTGTCATCAGCGAGTGATTCAGGGTACCCACGACTCATAAACATGCATTTCACCAAGGTACATTCCTCATTGAAAGCAGAGTCCTCAGTGGTCATTCTTGCTGCTCTAACTAGTTGCCCCTTTAAAACAGATTTTTTTCTGGTGTAGCGGGTGGCAACTAGAAAAGTGTAACATAGTGTTAAGTGCGTGGGTTTCCTGTAAGTTTTAGCAACATAACCCCTATAAATGTCATCTCTCTTCAATTCAACATCTAAATAACTAATGGTGTCTTCACCAAAAGTAAATGTGAATTTCAAAAATGGAGTGTTGTTATTTTAAACTTCAACAAAGTTACTTGCATCCCCTACATTACCTTGAAACATGATGAAAATGTCATCCAAAAACCTGTTATATAGTTTGACTTTCTGAAAATTCTTGTCCTTAAATACATAGTCATGTTCCCACTGGGCCAGTGCTAAATTGGCGTAGCTGGCTCCGCAAGGGGAACCCATAGCTACTCCAATTATTTGTTTATGAAAAAGAACGTTGAGCTGTTTGGGTCAAACTTGAAGCACAGAAAAAAAAAAAAAAAAAAAAACACCTCCCCAAACAGTTCCTTCCACACAGCAACTGATGTCAATACAAAGACAGTTTTCAGCAAAATAAATCCACCGGATAGTAAAAAGAACAAATTTAATGTTGAACAATAATCCTGGTTTAGCGCTTTCACTCGCAACCACAGCGAGCTTCCTCAGAACAAGTAAAGTTAGTCATTTACAAACATATATAGTTGAAATTGGCACCAAAAAGCGCTGTTTAAAAATTTTCAAATTAAAGTAATATGAACATCTTAAAAATATGTTAAAAACAAACCCATATGGTCTACTTCATTTGCCTTAATACATTTTGTTGGACTAATTTTTGTCTAAACGTATTCCAATATTGTTTAAGGCACTGTACAAACTTCATTTAAATGTATTTAAATATATTTAGATATATTTAAGTATAATAGTGTGAAACTGTCAAGGCAGTTTAAACAATGAGTCTCAAAAAATATATATTGTGTTTCAATTATATACCATAGGTGTAAAGAATGGGCTGCTTACTACATTCATCAGATACCTAGTGTGTAAGTCAGTTTCTTTCATTTAACATCAATAGGGCTTTTATAGACATGTAATCATTTAAAGCTGGTGGGAAAGTGGCATCTGTGTACATCTGCCAATACAATTCCCTATAGGCAAGGTAATTCCTGATGTTACCCCCTCTTGGATTGTTCTTTATAGTCTCTATAATAGAGAACTTAAAGGTGTGCTCAGTCCCTTTGTCAATAATATGTCTGGCTAAAGCATTTTTGTTGTCTCGCCTTCTAATGCAGTAAATATGGGAATAAATTCTTTGTTTAAAATGCCTCTCGGTCTTCCCGATGTAATATGCAGGACAGGCCGTGCAGATAGCAATATATACCAGCATCTTGGTTTGGCAGTTCCCTTTGGATGTAAATATCCTAGTGCTGTTTGCATTCAGTAATTTAATAGGGCTATTTTCATTAATATAACTGCACTGGTTGCATGCCCCACATTTGCTGGTATGCATATTAAATTCATTCTTTCCATGTTTAGGTAATTCTAGTAAATGCTTTAAATTCCTTCCCATCCTATTAACAAATATTGGTTTGCTACCCACCTTCTCCAATATCTCCTGTTCAGTTGTTAATATGTGCCAATTGTTTATTATGATATCTTTAATTGTGTTAGTAAAAGGTCCAAATTCAATGATGTAAACCTTTTTATAGTTATTAACAACCCTTGTTGTCATCTCGTTACTTAATTGGTCTTGTCCTAAATGGGAGATGTTCACTCCCAATAAAGGGGCATGCAACCAGTGCAGTTATATTAATGAAAATAGCCCTATTAAATTACTGAATGCAAACAGCACTAGGATATTTACATCCAAAGGGAACTGCCAAACCAAGATGCTGGTATATATTGCTATCTGCACGGCCTGTCCTGCATATTACATCGGGAAGACCGAGAGGCATTTTAAACAAAGAATTTATTCCCATATTTACTGCATTAGAAGGCGAGACAACAAAAATGCTTTAGCCAGACATATTATTGACAAAGGGACTGAGCACACCTTTAAGTTCTCTATTATAGAGACTATAAAGAACAATCCAAGAGGGGGTAACATCAGGAATTACCTTGCCTATAGGGAATTGTATTGGCAGGTGTACACAGATGCCACTTTCCTACCAGCTTTAAATGATTACATGTCTATAAAAGCCCTATTGATGTTAAATGAAAGAAACTGACTTACACACTAGGTATCTGATGAATGTAGTAAGCAGCCCATTCTTTACACCTATGGTATATAATTGAAACACAATATATATTTTTTGAGACTCATTGTTTAAACTGCCTTGACAGTTTCACACTATTATACTTAAATATATCTAAATATATTTAAATACATTTAAATGAAGTTTGTACAGTGCCTTAAACAATATTGGAATACGTTTAGACAAAAATTAGTCCAACAAAATGTATTAAGGCAAATGAAGTAGACCATATGGGTTTGTTTTTAACATATTTTTAAGATGTTCATATTACTTTAATTTGAAAATTTTTAAACAGCGCTTTTTGGCGCCAATTTCAACTATATATGTTTGTAAATGACTAACTTTACTTGTTCTGAGGAAGCTCGCTGTGGTTGCGAGTGAAAGCGCTAAACCAGGATTATTGTTCAACATTAAATTTGTTCTTTTTACTATCCGGTGGATTTATTTTGCTGAAAACTGTCTTTGTATTGACATCAGTTGCTGTGTGGAAGGAACTGTTTGGGGAGGTGTTTTTTTTTTTCTGTGCTTCAATTATTTGTTTATGTATGTCCCCATTAAATCCAACATAATTATTGTTCAGGATCACATCTAATAGTTCTTGAATTAGACGGATCTCATCACTCTCCGCTCCATATGCTATTAGGTTCCTGGTGACATAGTCAATCCCTATGTCATGGGGTATGGAGAAGTAAAGGTTGACTACATCTATTGTAAGAAAATGTATGTTGTCACAGTATTCAAATTTGTCTACATTTTCTAAAAAAGCCCAAAATTCCTTAACTAGTTGTAACTCTTGGGACACATACTTCTTTAATAACTCATCAACGAACTTGGCACAAGAGTAGGTAATAGAAGACCTGGCATTGACTAAAGCCCTCATAGGGGGGTTTTGAAGGTTTTTATGAATCTTGGGTAAACCAAATAAGTTAGGTGTTTTTGGGTTAGGAACCACTATATAGTTGTAAATATCAATGCTGATCAAGCCTTCAATCAATTAGTCCCTAAAGAAGGAAAAACATTTTTTATATGCAGTGTTCATTTCGTTGATACTTGATCTAACATAGGTGTTACTGTTCAAAATGTCCAACATTTTCCTATCATATTCCTCTTTGTCCATGATCACCAAACCACCTCCTTTGTCTGGTTTCAAAACTCTGACCGGTAAAGTTCTAACTAAGTTCAAGGCTTCTACTTCATTGTCTGAAACATTCTTAATGATATTCCTCTTTCTAGTCGTGTAGAGAGCCCTGCAGTCAGCCTCACACACGTGTTCAAACAAAGATAAAGGGGGACAAATTGGTGGGTTGTAAGTACTAGATACCCTCAAAGGGTCTTCTACAAAAGGCTTGTCTCCGAAAATCAAGGACAGGTTAAGTTTTCGGATGTATAACTTCAAGTCAAAGTCCCTATCCGCCTTTTTCACATGCTCAGTATCTGCATGACTTTTGAATGAAGCGCCATATTGTAAATCCGGCGGTTTGTTTGTTTTGGTTTAGACGTGTCTTTTATGCAATGCCTTGCCGTATATTTTTTTACTGAAACAGCTGCATTTTGACTTGTTTTGGCTGATACAACTGTGCATACTAAAGGTTAGAAGTGTTCTCATTGCAGCTTGGTGCTTTACCCGTTGGTTAAGGAACAATTTAAAAAATTATTTTTCATATACTGTTGTTGCTGAAATGACAAGTAATTTCTGTGTTAGATATTTAACACGGAAACATATATATTCGGTTATTTAACATTAGTACTCTTTACTACTTTCTTTTTTAAGCAATGGACACTATATTTGTATATACTTAGCTGCAAGAATTGCTTCATTTTATTTTCTTTTTAACTGCAAGATTCTGTATGAGTTTTGTTTACCCTACGAAAAGCTGTTGTTAAAATGTATTTTAAAGGAAACAAAGCGTATTTACACTTGAATGTGTTCATGAATCTTCTCCAAGACATTCTTTGTTACTTTTATCAAGTTTGTGTTTCTTCTTTGTTTGAAAACTTTTTTATGTTTGGCACTTCGTCTATACAAAGTAGACATTTATTTATGCTTTTAGTGTAATATAACTTTAAATGTGAAGGTATGTCAGTGGGTTCAGTTAAGGCAGCTGTTTGTAATTTTCTAATATGCCCCTTTTTTCTTGCGCCTTTTTGGTTTTAAATTGTGTTAGATGATTTTTTTACTTTGTCTGAAGAAGTCTTCCTACTAAGGGAGTCAAAAAGCACTTTACTTTCATATTTCCTAACAAACCTTTGGAGTTTTACACCTGCTGGTTCGGAACCTTTTGGTTTGTTTTTTGACAGTTTGTTTTTCTTCAGTTTTGGAATATATATAATATATATAATATATATATATATATATATATATATATATATATATATGTGTGTGTGTATATATATATATATATATATCGGTATTATTTGCATATGCGGTACATACTAATCGATACAATAGACATGGGGGAGGGTGATAGGGTCAGACAGGCACTTAGAGGTAGCCATCTGTATGCACAGCTGTATTACCACAGAGCAGGTTTTTGTGAGGAAGAGGCAACAGAACTGCACTTAAGCTAGCTAACTGTAGGAGCATGCCCAGTGGAACTGTCAGTGCTTACAAGGTGACTCCAGGCCAGAGCTACCCACACTCCAGGCCAGGATTTTGTGTGCTACAGTCATTGGCAACTGCACCTGTTTCCACAGTACAGCACTTCCCTGACATTGCCCATGGCCTTCCCCAGCTGTGTGATGTAATTAATATGTGATGCACTTCCCTGACATTGTCCATGGCCTTCCCTGGCTGTGTGATGTAATTAATATGTGACGCATTTCCCTGACATTGTCCATGGCATTCCCCGACTGTGTGATGTAATTAATATGTGATGCACTTCCCTGACATTGTCCATGGAATTCCCGGCTGTGTGATGTAATTAATATGTGATGTACTTCCCTGACATTGTCAATGACCTTCCCCAGCTGTGTGATGTAATTAATATGTGACAGCACTTCCATGACATTGTGCATGGCCTTCCCTGGCTGTGTGATGTAATTATGTGACGTACTTCCCTGACATTGTCCATGGCCTTCCCCTGCTGTGTGATGTAATTATGTGATGCACTTCCCTGACATTGTCCATGGCCTTCCCCGGCTGTGTGATATAATTAATATGTGACGCACTTCCCTGACATTGTCCATGGCCTTCCCCGGCTGTGTGATATAATTAATATGTGACGCACTTCCCTGACATTGTCCATGGCATTCCCCGGCTATGTGATGTAATTAATATGTGACACACTTCCCTGACATTGTCTATGGCATTCTCTGGCTGTATGATGTAATTATGTGACTGGGGTACATAATGTAACACCTCCTACAGGGTGACACTCTACATACCTCTCAACTTCTTACAGGAAATCTGGACAAAGCCACTAATAAAAGTGGGACAAAGGCCCAAAAATAGGGACAATTTTTTAATATTGCACTTACAAACTTAGAAAAGTGATAGAATAATAGGTTTTGCTTTAGCATGAATTTCCTGAAGGGTATGAAGTCTGAAACTCAAATGTCTATCATTATTTTATAACTTTGATCTTTAAAGATTTGCCACTAATTTGCCAGAAAAACCACAATTTTATAAACAGCAGACCATTTGTGGTGTTCCAGTAAAATGTTGTATAAGGAAGTCAGTCAATAGTACTAACTACAGACAAAAATTTGAGTGTTGGACTTAATATCCTTCAGATATGCTGTACTGATGCAACCTCCTTTCATACTAGCCATCTTCTAGGTGAATCAGAGCATCTGAATATCTGCCTCTAGTTTTGGCCCTCTGTCCCCCCCATTCTCTCTGGCATTGTCCAGCTTTCATGTAGTAACGGATTGAGGGGTATGACAGTCTGTGGGGACACCACTATACGACTACCTCACATGCAAAAGATGTGGATACTGCCAGATTTAAACCATCAACACCATCATCCATGATAATTTGCCTATTCTACTGAGCCACACCAGGCTGCCAGACAGTGATGCATCATTCATGACACAATCAACAGCATACAGACATACATTGTCACCCATGTATTACATGAGACATAGAACGTGTGGCCGGGTTCTATGTCACAGCCCTGGAATTGGCTGGTTTGCTGATATAGCATTGCAGATTTACTATTACAGCAGTTCTATGGTACACTGATGTGTTGGTGGTGGGGGACGAGCAGCCCATGATCTGCTGACATAGATAGTTGTGAGACTGTCATGTGACCCCGTTATTTGCCATCTCCCTTGAATAATGTAGTGGACCTTTCAGCCATGTGGCCTAGTGCACATTATGGAGCACTACTATTGGACAGAGTACCTGTTGTCCCAAATGGCTGTTAGATCTTTCCGTGTAGCCCAGTAGTCCACTATATTCCCTTGCATACATTAGTTAAAAATCCCATGATTCTACTCCACTGGTGCAGTGTATGGGGGTGAAATCAGATTGTAGGACATATGCAACAATTATAGTGGTCTGCTGTATGTGCAGCCTGTGTGATTGACTATCAATGATGCATTCCAGCTGCCAAGTACATCATTAAGGACTGTTAATTACCCTAGTTTAAGTGCAACAGGGGTCATCAGTCATTAAGATATCATTGCCTTTCTCAGCCAGTTTTTTTTTTTTTTTTTTACAACAGTCTTCCTCACCGAGCACTGGGGCATGCCACACAAACAAGCACAACGAACATAAACAGTGCTCAGAACTCAGTAACCCCCCCCCCCCATGAATGGTCACACTCAGCACGATGGCTCACTGTGCAAGCATGTTCAAACATGATGAAACACATGCCCCGAAGGTAAACAAAGCTTAGCAGATACTGTACACACACCCCTGCTCAGCAGAGCTCTGCACAACACAAACAGGCACTGCTGAGCTCCAGTGAGCTTACAAGTCCTCAGACACACACCCCTTTGATGTCAGCTACCTCTTCTGTGGACACCAACATGGTTCTGGTACAAGGATGTAATCTGTGGACACAGTTACCCATTTGTGCTATTCAGTACCAGCTCATTTGTATAGGGAATCCGTGCATACAACTTGGAAACAACACGGTTCCAGGCACTGCTTCCTTAACAACAGAACCATTCCACCATTGTACTAGATGCTCTACACATGATCCTATAATACATTGCTGTCACATACTAATAACTTTGGTTTTTACACTATTTTTTATTTTTTTTCATAAAACCATATTTGTACACTGAGGCACACCATGCAAACATAACTCGATTATTAAAAAAAATAAAATGATTTTAAATTATTTTCCATATGGTTTTGGACACATGGTGGATAGTTTTGCACATATCTGTGTATGCTATGCTATTTCTACCTGACATTTTATGACCCCTGCTGTTTTTTTCATCCTGTACACTGAATTTTTCCATGTACATTATACACACCAACATGAGGTCTGCAGGACTACATATCTGCTTCACGGATCACCCTGCCTCCCTCATTTGCATGCAATTCACCAGTTTATCAGGTGATTTGCATGCCACAGATACTTCCATGTAGGCACACTCATGCGCACCACTCAGCTCTGTTTATTGGATCGCACACCTGCTTACTTTCATGTAAGCAGTTTGCCACTATGTCTACACTGATAAAAAGGCAATGTAGGCTTTATTAAATTCCCCCAAACTTTTTTCAAGGGACAGACCAAAATTATAAGGCAAAATCAGGCACATTCTATGAACTCTGGAACAGTGACAGGTATGAATTATTCCTCAGTGTGTTAAATAAAAGTAACTTACCCTTCTGTTGTTTGACAACTGCTAAACAACAGTCACTGAATGTGTGTGGCAGTACCAATGTTGCACAATATAATGCCATTTGTAAAATCAGTCCAAAATATGTGTGTGCGTTTGTATGTGTGTGTGTCTGCATGTCAGGTCCCAACAGTGTAAAAGTAGGAATAACTTAGTGCAAGCCTAGGAATTAGCTGACATCATGGGGGTGTGTGTCAGGCACACTGTAAGTGGATTGGAGCTCTATGGCTCAGGTTTGCTCTTAGCTAAGCACAGCTAAGCAAGGGTGTGTGTCTGACTCTGCCTAGCACACTTTACATTGACTAAGCAGGTGTGCACACCACGCACCAGGTTTTAAAGGTTTAAAAAAAAAAGTTAAACCAGGAAATAGCAGCTCTGTGCACATTTCAGCACTGTGTTTGTGCGGCACACCCCTGGGCTTAAACAGGAAGGCAATAGGAAGGGAAAACAGCAGTAGGAAGGTAATCAAGGAGTACTAGCTTAGCTGGCAGGTGAAATGTATCAGAATCAGCCAATTACACAGGCAGCAGCCCAGCCCAGAACACTACTATAAACTATGCAAACACCTTCCCTTCTGTTTTTTCACACACGCTACACCACTGGTGTAAACAAGCGGGGGACTTTTAGCTCTCAAAACAACAAAATGATAGGGACTGCAATAGCTATCATACAACAACTTGTGGAAGAGGCTGAGGGTGGTGAGGATGTGAATTTATTTATTTATTTTACATTTGTTGACCAGGATAGTCTGACTGGATACATGTCCAATTTCAGCGGAGGCCCAGGGAGAAAAGCTCCACGATAATAATTCACATTGAAATTTTCGTAAATGCTAGTTTCAAGCAGATTACAGTTATAAGCAATACCAGCATTTAGCACATATAGTACTAACTTATTACAAAACACTTTACAAAACATAACATTATTTTCAAAGTTAAAATTCATAACATTACATTCAGGTTTAAGACACACTGAGCATCAGTTATACAATTGACCCTTCCTGAAATGAAGTGGTAGAAAAAAGTTAGAAGTAGTTGAAGGTAAGGCACCTAAGAAATAGAGAGGTCACTAGTCGGGGTTAGTGCAAGGACATAACCAATGAGTTTTGAAGTATTTCTTGAGTTTGTTTTTGAATTGAGTTAGTGAGGGTTCTAGGGTCAAGTCAGCTGGGAGTCTGTTCCATATTTTTCCAACAGAGTTGGCAAATAGAGAGTTCCCAGCTGAGTAGTTGGACTTGTAAGTTTGAACTAGAAGTCTAGTGGATGATTGCAGTGGCCGGGTGCTGGTGTAGGGGCTGATAATATTTTTTAGTGCAGGTATATTTTCTGGTTGGTAAAGGACTTTATGTGCCACTATTAGCTGGTTGAACTGCAGTAGGCTTGGCAGTTCAAGCCATCCTAGGCAATTTAGGTTGTGACAGTGGTGTGTCTGATAGGTTGTGCCAGTAGCAAATCTGGCAATGTGGTTACAGCAGAATGATAGTTTATTAATATCTGTTTTGTTTAAGTTGCAGAACAGAGGTGAGGCATAGAGAAGAGTTGATAGCAGATGGGAACGGGCCATGTTTACGACCAACCCACAGTGAAGAGACGGAGAATAGTGTACAGACCCAGGGTAACTTACCAGGGGCTACATGAGATGGAGATACTGGAGTGCTGTAGGGTGGACAGAGATCTCCTACAGCAAATTGTTGAGCTATGCCGGCCACACCTGACACACAGAACAAACAGAGGTGAACACATCCCAGTGGATACCAAGGTATGTGTAGGCCTAAGAATACTAGCTACAGGTACCTTCCAAAGGCCATCTGGGGATATGATGGGGATCTCACAGGCATTAGCATCCAGGGTAATCCACCAGTTCCTGGATGCCTGGTCAGCGCATGTCGGTGAGCACGTATATTTCACCAACACCCGTGAGGTGTTGGCCAGCAATATGCGACTGTTCCACCAAATAGCAGAATGCCCTGAGGTAGTGGGTGCTATAGACTGCATGCACATATGCATCAAAGCACCACCTGGTGAGTGGGGTAGGGCCTACATTAACCACAAGGGCTTCCCCTCCATCAACTGCCAGGTTGTGTGTGATGCCAAGGGCATAATAATGAATATGTGTGCTGGCTGCCCTAGAAGCTATCACAATTCTCACATCTGGCATCTGACGCAGCTGTACCAGAGATTTGACAATACGGACATCCCTCACGGTCACCTAATGGAGGATGCTGGATACACACTGGAGCCGTGGCTGATGACACCCATCAGAAATGCACACACACCCAAACAAGAACTCCATAATGAGGCACACTCACACAGACCAGAATTATAGAAGAGTATGTGTTTGGGATGCTCAAGTCATGGTTCCGGTGCCTGGACACATCCGGTGGAGCCTTGCAGTACTCACCAGCTCATGTACCCAAATTGTCCTCGTATGTGCCATGCTACACAATATGATCCTGTGGAAACAGCTGCAGCAGGAACAGCATGGGGCAGGGCCACACAGCCCCCCACCATTACCAAGGCCTGTACAGGTGCAGAGTGACTCAGAGGAGGAAAAACCTGAGCCTGCCCCAGTAAGCAGAAGGAGGTGTACCCAGTATGCCTTGACATTGGCAAAGAGGCAACGCATAGCACATACACTGACACAGGAGGGACCCAGGGAATAACACCTATGTCTGACTCTCACATACAGTAAAAGGGATACCAAACATTACACTACCTGTGCTCAACCATGTGAGGGAGTGTACTATGTGCATCCGACATAGGCAGCCCTGCAGCACCACCACAAGGTAAGTGACTCACACATGCCAGTCAGGGGGGTTCACATACCCAACATCTGTCACAGCTAGCAGGACAGGTGTAGACAAACACAAACCAAGACTGTGCTATGGCCTCTGAATTATGCCTATGGGTAACCCCCCCAGGCCTACACAGACAGACTACAGCAAGTCAGGCAGTGGGATGTCAGTTCTGAAGGATAGGAAGTCTGAAACTAATATCTAGGTAATTAAAAGCTAAGATCTGTAGTACAGTGGTATGCCTCTAGCTAGCACGATAGGTAAGACTACAGACTGAAATGGAGTACCTGACATACCAGTACAGTCATAGCAAATGTGTACAAGTGTCAAGTGTGCCCCCCCACCCTACATGGTACTGTAATAACAGTTAGGTGTGCCCCCCACCAATCCTGTGTAGAAATAGTCAGGTGTGCCCCCCCCCATCCTATGTAGAAATGTAGTAACAGTCAATGCCAAATGATCGGCAGATACCCTGCAGAAACAGTATGCTACCTGTAGGTGTACAACACAAATGTCTGCACTGCAGTACAAACTACCTGGACTCAATCCACACATTCAATACAGACGGACATACTGGGCATGCTCACACACTTAGAGAAATGAAGGCAATGCCAGTCAGCAACATACTGAAAGTTCATACTGGGTATGCACACACACTTAAACACATGAAGGCCATGCCTGCAAACACCAGTTGGCCAGACATATCTGGCAGTCACAGATGTTAGTGCAAACACTCCTCTGTATGCACCACTCATGCTTTGCACACACAGTGGATCAGAATACAGACATATATCTAAGAGCAACACACTATAATAAGCCAAAGGTAGAAGTACATAAATGTGTGGCAGAGGGTGACTGTGACAAGGAGCCATCCAGCCCTGTCCCACCCAGCACACAGCCAAAGGGCGACAACCACATGAGGTTCAGAAGTCACTCACTGTAGATACTAGCCACCGGTATCTGTCAGCAGTACAGACTATGTGGTGCAAGTGCTAGCTGTGCAACATGACTGTACAAGGAAGTAGTCATCTAGCAGCTGTATACACATACCTGTGAAATATGACCCTGTGTGTGCCTGCAGGTGGTGTGTCAACTTCTAGATGAATGGGTTATGACCCATGCACACACACTGCCCTCCCCATAGCCCTACTATGACAAGCCTGCTGAGGTTAACCACTGTGAAATACACCTTTGGGAGAGCTGCAACCCAGTATTATTTGTGGTGCATCCTATAACTGCGTACTGCTATCATGTGATAAATTAGTTAGGTAGGAGTCCCAATCCTAAACATGGCAACTGCGTGTGTGTGTGTGTGTGTGTGTGTGTGTGTGTGTGTGTGTGTGTGTGTGTGTGTGTGTGTGTGTGTGTGTGTGTGTGTGTGTGTGTGTGTGTGTGTGTGTGTGTGTGTGTGTGTGTGTGTCTATTCCTGTCTGTGTAGAGAGCAATTCCTTTTAGGGTACTCACACTCCCTACAATTCTAATGCTCTACTTTGTCAAGGCTGCTGATGTTATCCACCTAGAAATGCACCTCTGTAAAGGTTGTAGCCCAGCAATCTCTGTAGCGTGTGACATAACTACATACTGCTGTAGTGTGATAAAATAGTTAATTAGTAGTTCTAATCCCAGACTTGGCAAGTGTGTCATGTGTCTGCCCCTGTCTGTGTAGAGAGCAATTCCTTTTAGGCTACTCACACTCCCTACAATTTGAATGCCCTACTTTGTCAAGACTGCTGATGTCATTCACCTAGAAATACATTTTTGGGAAGGTTGTCGTCCAATAATCTGCATAGCACGTGCTGTAACTGTGTACAGCTGTAGTATGATAAAATAGTTAGGTAGGAGTTCTAATCCCAGATGTGGCATGTCTGTGTGTTTGTCCCTGTCTGTGCAGAGAATAATTCCTTTTAGGCTATTCACACTCCCTACAATTCGAATGCCCTACTTTGTCAAGGCTGCTGATGTCATCCATCTAGAAATCCACCTCTGTGAAGGTTACAGTCCAGTAATCTCTGTAGCACATGACATAACTGTGTACTGCTGTAGTGTGATAAATACGTTAGGTTGAATTTCTAATCCCAGACTTGGCAAATGTGTGTGTGTGTGTGTGTGTGTGTGTGTGTGTGTGTGTGTGTGTGTGTGTGTGTGTGTGTGTGTGTGTGTGTGTGTGTGTGTGTCTGTCCCTGTCTGTGTAGAGTGCAATTCCTTTTAGGCTACTCACACTCCCTACAATTTGAATGCCCTACTTTGTCAAGGCTGCTGATATCATCCACCTAGAAATACATCTCTGGGAAGGTTGTAGTCCAGTAATCTCCATAGCACATGCCGTAACTGCATACATCTGTAGTGTGATAAAATAGGTAGGGAGGAGCTCTAATCTCAGACTTGGCAAGTGTGTGTGTGTTGAGAGCAATTCCTTTTAGGCTATTCACACTCCCTACAATTCGAATGCCCTACCTTGTCAAGGATGCTGATGTCATTCACCTAGAAACAAACCTCTGGGAAGGTTGTAGCCCAGTAATCTCTGTAGCATGTGCCATACGTGCATGCTGCTGTAGTGTGATATATAACCCTGGTAGGGGTACTATTCCCACACATGGCAGTTGTAGATGCTTTGTGTGATTTTCTATGTCTGATTAGGGAGCAATGCATTTTAGGCTAGTCACACTCAGTACATTTCAAATGCCCTACTTTGGCAATCCTGCTGATGTTATTCACTGTACAATAAACCTTTGGGGAAGAGAACTCTAGCATTCCCAGTGGTGTGTATATATATATATATATATGTGTGTGTGTGTGTATCTGTATCTGCATATCTGTGTATATGTATCCCAGGGCTGCCCATGTCATGTCTAGTCCTGGTTATGGGATCTGCAACACTTGGTAGTGTATTGCAGGGGGGACATGTGTGGCTGTGGGGGGATATACCTATTAGTACAAGACATATATTGTTTGGGGCCTCTTAACCCCATTAATGGTGCATGTGGACATATATGTTTTTGTTATTTCCCCATTGTATGTCCATATATACCTATATATATATGTATATATATATATATATATATATATATATATATATATGTAAATATATGCTGACATATCTATAACCCGCTGTATATATTCATACAAATAGATGTAGACACACACACATATATATATATATATATATATATATATATATATATATATATATATATATATATGTATCCATATATATAAATATGTTGTATCTGTTTAGATATTAATATATTTACAGACACACATACAGCTACATGTTGGAATACATTCTCTGTACTGTTGAATGACTGGGCTGGTTGATATGTTTGTGAATACATCAGGGTTATGCATATCTAACATGGCTTAGTGGTAAATCACTTTGTCAATGGTGTGCAGGGTCCTAGGTTCAAGACTTGTAGATGCTGTTTATTTGGTTGCTGATCAGAACAAGGTTCACTGGACATAGAGTAACTAAGGCACTTTTGAGCAGTTGTAAGTGGGTGTGTGCGGAGGTAAGCATTGCTAACTTCCGGTTACACTTTCTTAGCTTCTGAATTGCTTAACCTGTGTAGGCATTGCTTACCCCCATGCAAACAGCCTTAAACCCACTTACTGCTGCTTAAAAGTGCTTACTCCCACTTACCACTGCACTAATTTCTTTAAAAGAAAAGAAAAGGGGTTGATAGGAAAGTGGTGAAAAAAGGGGCACAAAGAGGGAAAGGCAGTAGAGAAAATAGTCAGGGATGTGCAGGAAAGGTGTAGGGAAGGTCCATAGCTGCCCATTTTTTCTACAGCAACAGCTGTGCTTATATACAGAATTTGGATGTAGATTTGGACACTCAAACCCCTGGGAGGGGGTGAGGACAACAATAATAAGCTGTGATGCCAATTAGACCAGATTACATATGTCCAGTGGACATGTGTGCAAAATGGACAGGCTATGTATGGGGTGAGATTTGTTTGTGGGAACAGATTGCCTTTTTTTTTTCATGTGAGAGTGGGATGTTGAGGAGGGGTAGTATGTATATTGGGGAGATAGGTTGGGGAGGTTAACAGACAAGACAAACAATACACATACAGGGGCAGTATATGACAGATGTGGGGGCTAAACACCTTGATGGGGAGGTTTGTTGGGAAATTGGAAGCCCATGAGCCCCCTAGTGGAAACAGTGGGACTGAGGTCCCCAACCATGGGCAGTTACCACTGCACCTGCACAGCCCCGAAGGTGGCTGTGTTGGGGGCTGAGTCACAGAGCCATGCTGGCCCTCTAGTCATGACTGCCGGTTGATCTCTCTACACACTACTACCCCGAACTGGTGACAGGTGCCTGTCCACTCCCACTCCCAGGGCCGAGCCCCATTCCCAGAAGTGGTTCCACCCAAAGGTGGTGCAGGACCAATGGACAGGGAGGTCCCAGGTTGGGCCCAAGACATGTTGGTGCCCAGTGCCATGGTCAGCTGAGGCGGGGCAGGTGAGTCTGCTGGGACTGGCCTTCCCAAGCATGCTATAGTGTTTAGATTTCATCGTCATATGTGGGTTAGTAATAGTCAACACATTCCAGGGTTAGGAATAACAGCATGCATAAGTATTCCCATTAACCCAGACACCAGATATGGAACAGTTGCATAGCAAACAGAACACATGCATATATGAGACCACAGTGGTAATAAGAACAGCATGCAGGTACATTGATGGCACCATGCCACCAATGTTGGAATAATTCAATATAGCACATGCATGGGAACCATTAAAATATTTATCAAACAAATGGGCAGTGTCAGAACATAGGTGTCATTACATACCAATTGGGGTGGCTATGTTGATTATTGTTGGAGATATGGTTGGGGGGGGGAGATATCAATTAACAACTAGTATATTCCTGTAGTCCACATTACTTTCCTAGTCAGTGCTATCTGTACCTTACAAGTATTACTACACTACCCTATAACCTTAGTTTGGACAGTGATATGTCTGTCATCATCGTTACACATGAACTGGTTTTACCTGCAGTATACACCTCTTACCTGGTATACCTGTGGAGGGAATGTTTGTCAACACTAACTATTTCTACACATACTCTCAGATTCTGGGTTGATGTTGTGCACATAACTATTCAACTTTTTCAGCACAGACTCTGACCATGTGTTGACCACATGCTGGTGTACCGGGACATATCTAGAATATTGCCCTCTTCAACCTTTAGTGACCTGACACACACATATACATGCTTTCCTACACAGTTATATTATGTATCACAGTGTGAGTGACAGTGATCAGTGATACTTTATTATTCAGAAAAACTGCAACACTCACAATTCCCTACAATACCAGAGTGAACAGTACCAGTAGAGTTTGTAATGGTCTGTATTTCTCAGCGCAGTGTTTGTATCCGATGTACTTGTGGGAACAATGTTTGTTAGCTCTACCTGACTGTTGCCACACAAGGTTCCAAATTACACATTAGTATTATGCACATACATCTCACTCTGTTACTGTACACACTCTGGTCACAGCTTGACAACATGGGGGTGTAGATAGGACATACTTGGAATATTACTTTCCTAACAGTTTCAGGGGTTGCTACAGTGACAGATATGTTCTCATAGGTGTTTGACAATCACTTGTATTCCCTGTTTGGTGGCTAAACATCTGTGATCATCCCACAGACTTACCAGGGGGACAAGGGGACAGGCAGCAGATATGGGCCCATATACTGCACATTCTGGCCTCATCTGTACAGTTGTGGGGTATGATTCTGTATGGAGCCTACATCCACTCCCAGGATTCAGACCATGGCTGTATCTGCTACAACTTAAACACTGTCCATCACAGTTGTGTCTGCTATATAGATATTGCTGTATATCTCCTATCTGCTTTCTATCTTATTAATCCCCTGTGCTTTTGCATTCTGACCTTGTATTACAGCACTATTATACAGATTTCCTAGACAGTTATATATAGTAGGACAGTGTGGGTGACAGTGATGTGTAATACCTCATTATTCAGAGCAATTGCATCAGTTGCATTGCCATACAATACCAATGTAAACAGTACCACTAATGGGTATCATTCTTGTATTTCTGGGCACAGTGTTGGTATCTGACAGACCTGTAGGAGAAATGTTTATTAGCACTACCTGAATGTTCCCCTCACACAGTACCAGATTCCACATTACTATTATGTACATACATCTCACGTTGTTACTGTACAAACTCTGACCACAGCTTGACAAGTTGGGCTGTAAATGGGACATATGTGGCTTCTTAGTCTCATAAAGTATTGGGGAGTTGCTAGTGTGCCAACTTTGTTTGAATAGATGTGTGTCAATCAGTTGTATTTCCTGTTTGCTGCCTATACGTCTGGGATCATACTACTGATTTCCCAGGGGGACAGGTTGACAGGCAACAGATATGGGCCACTTTACTGGACATTCTGAACATATCTGTACAGTTTTGGGGTATAATTTTGTATGCAGCGTACTACCACTGGCAGGATCCAAACCATGACACTGTGTGCTAAAAAAAATAACAATTCACATCTCAATTGCATGTGCTATTCAGGTTTGGTTGTCTGCATTTTCCCTGTTTTCTGTCTATGTGTCTCTCAGTTGTATTAAATGGACTCTGGGGATTACACCTGTCATATACAGGCATTCCTGCACATTAAATTTATGGTGCACAGTGTGGGTAACAGTGCTTAATACAACAGTACTATTACATGATTGCTAATCTACATTACCATATGATAACAGAGTATACACATGCAGTCCAGCAGTTAGACCTTTATTGTCATGTTATTACACTTTTATTGACATACAAACAATATGAGACTCTTCCTGCCATATTCTCTAGTGTATGCAGTAATTGCCTTGAACAATACAGGTTTTATACAGGCAATTAATTTACTAATACTTTTAGTTTTATTACCTATGACAGTAAATACATGAGTATTACTGACCTGCCTCGCATCACAATCTCGTCAGGTGACTGACATGGACCTCCTGGTTCGCGGCCCACTCCATTGCAGCTGTGGGGGACATAAGAGGAATATATAGCCATACCTATCCATGATATACATGAGCTGGCAATTATTACATGTGCACAATGGAGTGATACACACAACTGGAACATCCCCTGCCACTCTAGCCTCTTGGAGCCACTCCTCCAAGAAGTCCCCCTTACACCACTTCAGGTTGGCATAGTGATGCCTGACCTGCTCACAAGTTTGGGGTATGCCAGTGGCACTGGTGAGGTCATGGGCAAGATGGTCCCAGGCCTCCGCCTTATATTGGGAGCCCTGGTACTAGCCCTGCAGCAGTCCCTGATCATGGTCTTTGACAAGGAGTCCTGCCATGACCTTGGACTCCTGGATACACCAGCGCTGCACCCGAAAGTGAACACCTTCTCCCCTTACTGCCATTGTGCCTGCAAGGGGAAGCTTATGAGATGCATTCCCACCTGTTGGGTTTAAGTAGGGCCAATTTCCTGCACTTTTCCGTGATTAGCCAGTTTTGAAAAGGCTAGGCTATGGGCAAACCTGCTTACCTAGGGTTGACATTGTTTAAAGAGATATAACACTGGGAACAGTGAATTTGCTGGCCTACACATTGCTTACACCTCCTAAGCTGGCCTGTGCAATGCTCAGCATTGCTTACATTAGACCTTGCATTATAATTCCTTTTTGGCAATGAGTTATTATTCCTTACACCTTATATGTATGCCTGGTATCCATGATTCATGTGTACGTACACTGTATGGGGTCCTTGTGTTTTATTGGGGACTTCAACACTCTATTACAATTACACCTGACTTCTGGCCTTACTGCTGTACTCCAGTTCACATATTTATGTTATGTATTGGGTTTAGGCACATATGTCTGTATAACGATTCCTTTCACAGGTTCAGTTTGGTTTTACTATGGTGAAGACTTGTTTGCTGATACCTCATTTGTCTGTACTTCTGTGATGGCTTGGTGGTTAACTATGGTGTATAGGGTCCTGGGTTCAAGACCTGCATCGCTGTTTATTTTGTTGATGGGCAGAACAAGGGCCATTGGATACAGAGTGATTAAAGCACTTATGAGCAGTTTTAAGCATGGTTGCATGACAGTAAGCACTGCTAACCTGCTGTTACATCTGCTTACAGAGAGTTAGCTTCAGAATTGCTTAACCAGTGTAAGTATTGCTTACCACCATGCAAACAGGCTTAAGCTCACTTACTAGTGCTTACATATGCTTACTACTACTTATTGGTTCTTAAACCTGTTTACTGGTGCTTTATTCATTATGACACTGACACCTCACATGTGCATTTACTGCAGTACTCCAGTTCATAAAATATGTTATTTAGTGGATTATGCAACATAAATATTAGTCATAACATGCTTTGTCATGGAAACTTGAATGTACTGCAGTAGGACTTGAACCAAGAATGCCTGCTCATAAGGCAAATACTTTGCCCACTACACTATTGCTATGTTGCTTTGTGTGCATATATCTTCCTTGTTATCCTCTTCAGCCATTTAAACTGCATTAAACGTAGCTTAGCAATGGGCACACCCGCACACCTAGGGTTAGCTTTAATTGGATTTTAAAATAAAAAAAATAAATAAAGGGCTTGTTCATTTTATTTATGTATAATTTTGCTGTTGTACACAAGGGGACTGTTGGTGAGGATATGCGGACACCTATGAGCGGTCTCGCTCATTTCTTACACCTTTCTGCTGTTCTTCATTGTGGGGTGTGCCTATTCTATATATTTATACACACCCCTGCACTCTTACATGCTCCATGTAAGCCTAGGAGCTCAGGCAGCATGCCTCATTACTATGCGTGGCTCACTGCTGTCCTGCTCCTAAATGGCTGCCTCCATGCAGGACTAAGCTGGTCCTGCAAGGAGGGATAGTAAATCCGGGGGATGTGTATTGCTTTTTTCAAGTTTGTCTTTCTGAGTATTTTTGTTGATCTGTTCCCTCTTCTCTACTCTTCTAACAGTGACACATCTTGTCTTAATTGCTTTATCATTTTCTCTATTCGATATTTCCATGATGGTATTCGATTTCTCCCCTTCCTTTCCCTCACTACCCTGTGCTCTTGTGGTAGAACTTTATCAGTTATTAATTTAGCTGCACAGTAATATATCCTGTTTACTTCTGTTATATCGCATGGATCTCTATGGACAGTCCTAATTACTGTGTTCATTTGTTTTATCAAACTTCTGACTTTCTGGGTTTTATTGATCTTCTGCAGTCTATTTCTTTCATTGATCTTAATATGTCTATCTCTATTAAATCAAGTAACTCTTCTCTTAGCTCATTTTCATCTAAACTGAGGGCACATTTTTTGTTCTCCATTTCCTGCGACATTCTGTAGAAAGTTCTATAGCATCTTCCTGTGGCATATTGTCCTCATTTTTATCTTGTGTTGTCCATTGCTCTATCATGTGGCAATTCACTGGCCTATCACTTCTCAACATTGACTGCATCAGAGTTGCCACAGTTTCTTGCTCCTTCCCTTGCTGTCCAGCTTCAAGCGAATATTTATACTGGCTTCCTGTGGAAGGCTCTAATATCTTCATATGGCAACTGCCCAGTTGCTTTCCATGCCACTGGTTTCTCCTTAATTTGGGTGTCTATTGCTCTGTCCTGCTGTCGTGCTTTCTGAGTTAGATTTTCTAGACTGAATCCTTCACTTTGCAGGTACTCCATAAGTTCAGCTTCTATTTTTTAACTTCTACTTTACTGATCTTCTTTTCTGCATTCCCTCTTTGTGATAGTTTTTATTTTGAAATTTTCAGTATCTGGATGCCTTTGTCTGTATTTCTCTTTGATTATCTTTGGGGCTGCCTTTTTTGTATTGATTAATTTGGCTTTTGACTTTGCATAAATATTGCACTATTTATTTATTTATTTAACATTTGTTTACCAGGATGGTCCAACTGGACAGCTGTTGCCCATTTTCAGCTTAGTCCTGGGGGGGGGGGGAAATTACAGAATATAAACAATATATATAGCAATAACACAGGTTACAAATATAAAAGGTTAATACAGTAATACAGAGGAATTACATGCAAGAATAACTGTACTACTCTGTAGTCAAGTAGCACTGTAAGTATACTACAAGCGTGCAAACAATATTTACAAAATGTAAAAAGAGAAAGGGTGAAATACAGCAGAATGCTTGAGTGGACTCTCCATAAGCAGAATGGGAGTACAGAGAGGTCCTCAGTCTCTTTTGTTTTCCCGCGTCCATATTTCTTTTTTATACTTTTAAAAGTCTATAGATTTTGTTGTTTATATTTTTCACTTACTTAGACAGTCCTTTTTCCAAACAGATCAAAGTTTCTTGGTCTATATAATGTTTTTCTAAAATCTGCTGTATTAACAAACTCAATTTTTTGAGGCTTCTGACAATTTGTTTGTGGAAATATTTTTCTTTCCACTAATTTCTCTCTTAATCATTTTGTATATCTTGTGTCTGGAAATTCTGGGCTTTTTACATAATAGCAACAATACATCATTTCTTTCTTATCATCTACTGTCCATTCTGTCATCTTTATGGCACTTCTTTGTCCTATCAATTTTTGTGATTTTTGTAGACTGCTACTTCCTTCTACAAGGGGGGGGGCACCCTTCTTTCAGTGTGGGTACTGTGATGGAACAAGACAAATGCACAGTGCAGCAAACCATGCAGCCTTAAGGACTGTATTATGTATACTGTGTGTTGCAGTGTTTTTTACTTTGTGGCATTGTAAGTGTACTGGTGACAGTACTTGCTTGTTGATGTTTCCATGTCTCTGTTGGTCTAAGTGTCCATCATAAACCACTACAGATGTGGCTATGTGAACATTCCTCATTGTACTGGGCCTCAAAAAGAGCAATAGAAATTGGAGAACAAAATTTGTAGGTATTGCAGTCAGAAATAGAGGTTTCCTGTATCAGAAAAAGAGGTTTGCATCGGGATGGTCCGCCATCTTTTCTATAGGAGAAATATGCCAGTGGTGAAGATTCAGATATTCTTGTACTAAACCTGGAAGGAAATGACCTGCCCGCATGCCCCCTTACGGATCAGAAAGGGGGGATAATGAGAAGTTTGTGTAGACTACCTTCATGGGGGGGGGGTCTAAGCTGCATATTGTTTGGTCACATATTATACAAAGGATACACTGGAAGGGGGACAAAGTATGAAGGGCATTCATAAAATCTGAAGACTGCATAGAAGTTTTATGTGGGGACAGATGAAGGTGTGTAAAGGATCTGTTAGTCATCATATGTCCATAAATTCTCAGTCGGACAAACCCAAGCAACAAATGTAAAATAAATAAATAAATAAAATGATTTTGGTTTGACTGTTTCCTATGTGTTTTTGTCGAGAATGAAAGCATTGTTCAGTGCATTGGACAATACACAGCAATGTGATGTGGCACGGCTCTCCATTACCCTTGCCATATAGAACAACGAATGTTCTGTCATAATGTGTCTTAGTTTTCAGTGATACCATATGGTGCAGGTAAGGAATGCTATGCTCCATCAGCAGTGGCTCTGTACAATATGTACCATGGTTTGTGCATTGGCCATCTGAATATGTGTTTATGGCATGGCATTTTTTAAACATAGCTTTTCACAAAATCAGTTTATTACTTCCTTCCATGCTGAAAAGAATTGACTCTATACTATATTACATATGGTAGTTGTATCCCCTGACTGACTGACAGCTCCCACATGATTTGCAGAGATTTCATTCTGTATGCTGGTAAATGGAGAAATCAAACCTATTATTTATTTTCCATTAAGTTGGTGTCCATCTTTTTTGTCTGGAGAAGATAATCCTGAGGTAATATGTTCAAGAAGTCAACCTTGATAACTACTTTATGATTTTCAGTAGTTTGCCTTTAGTAACAAGTTTCAGGACGTTTAATTTGGTGGCACCAATGCTGTATCTGCCTTTTTCACAAGGTAGGCAGCGTGTCAGTTAACAGTAACCTGCAACAGTGATCTGTCTCTCATGAGCTTCTGTCCTTTTTGCTAACCACATTGTTTATACAGTTGTAGTGTCGAGACAGGACAAAGTGTACTGGCTGCCATGTTACTAAACCATACTTACATGAAAGCAATGTTGCAAAGATGAGAAATTGTTACTTTTTCTAATAGAAGCTGAATGTCATGGATGGTAGTAGAATAGCTTCAAGCACTCTTGCGTGTCTGTGCCTTTTATTGATTTGCACGTGAGGCTTGCTTCCACAAGTTACATATGACAGTGATTTATGCATGTGTCACCTATATTCAAGTTCAATCATAAACAAAAAATTCTGCTCTTAACATGACCTAATGTCTGCAAAAAACGCTGGAGATCTAGCTATGTACTGACTCACATGCAGTCTGTAAGCCTCTGTAAAAAAACATTTTTATCTCCAGGAAAGTGATACTTCAATTTGAAGGACAATTAGTTCAGCAGGTTCCCACGAGCTTTTTAGTGGTGATTTTGGTTACATGTAAGATGGGCTAATATAAATATTTTTAAGTGTTTGTTGTGGGCACCGCATGTTTCTGTAAAATATAAACTCAACTTACAGATGCAGTCTACTTTTCTATGCATTGAGTTGCAGAGTATGTAAAATGTATGGCACATGTATCATTGGAGTACACATGGTGTGGGTCATTGTGCATTGTTAAATTTTCATAGTTTTACATGTTTTTAAATTGATTAATGTATGCATCTCTATTTTACTGCTGGATTTATGTCAGGTTTTAGGGGACAATGCTTTGCTTTCTACATTTCACAGAAATAGTTGACTTGATGTTCGGGATGAATATGCATGGTTCAGTACCCTGCCGTTTTGAACCAGAATATGCACCTGGAGAAAAAAAGACCAAAAAGACCAAAATGCCATTGAGAAAGTGGTGGAAGCAGTGATTTAGAACTGGACACTGAGAACATGTGTTGGTCCACATGTCAGAAGTGTGTTATAATGAGCACCCCCCATGAATGCTATTACTGTGTATCATCACATTGATCACATGCCAAAAGTGCACAGCTTGAGCTCCACAATCAACCAATGTGCATCACTGACCACAGAGACTTTGAAATGGCATGCCTAACCCATGTTGTACTTCAAATGATTCTGCAGGCAATGTACTACTTTAGAGGGTGATTTTGCAACACCCAGTGGAACAAAATAGAATGTTTAATTGGTTAATGTTGTGTTAGTACTGGGAAAGCCAGTCAGCTGAAATTGAAGTGGGTTGGAACATTTTAAATGTTACTTTTTCCAGCGCCACCAGTTACATGCATTGGAAAATTTTGATTAGGAAGAATGACTGTGGTGCCTTGCTGTCAAGCTGTCATATCTTAATGAGTATTTTGTGACAACAGATTTGAAGTTCAGTACAGAATGGAGTTAAATGAGGCACAGTAGTATTTTGTGATGTGGGAAATAAAATATTCCTCTGGTGTTGAAAAAGTGTATTTTTTGCCAATGTTTGGAACACTTTGACCACACCCACTTATATTACATTATAGTTTCATAGTTTCATAGTATAGTACTAGGCTATGTGCCCTGGGGCATTTGTAAGCCTAGCCATAGTGATGTGGCTTTTGCCACCCCATGAAATGGTACAAAAAATGTACAGAATAAATTTAGAATACTGTGCCTCTGTCTAGTAGTGACACAATGAAGGTCCCCTTATATAATAGAATTAGTTTACTGTGCCCCTGTCTAGCAGTGACACAGATGTGACCCCTGGGGTAAACTTACGATCTCCCATCCACTCATCAAGATTTCTCTTAAAGAGAGTCAGTGAGGGGCTCTGCCTAATACGAACTGGGATCTTGTTCCAAAGCATGGGAAGCCTCTGGGTTATGAATCTATCCCTCCAGCATGTCCTATTCATACTTGTGTCGAGGTTTAAGTCTTTAGCTCTTGTGGTCCTGATGGACTTGGATTTTTTGAGGTGGAGCATGTCCATCAGATCCTGATTGGACATGGCCTTGTACGTCAGGTAGAGATCACCTCTGAGCAGGCGGTATGCTACTGAATAGAGCTGAAGTTTCTTTAGTCTGGCAGAATAAGACATATGTTGGAGACCCTTGATCCTCTTGGTGAGGTACTTTTGTGGTCTCTCCAGCTGTTGCAAATGCCGGGTGAGGTACATACCAAATGGGGCATTGTACTCAATCATGGGTCTGATGAGGGAGGAATATAGGGGTACAATGACATCCTCGGATCTGGATGTGAATCCCTTCATGATGAGGTGGGCAAGGTAGAATGTTTTTCTAACCACTTTGGCAAAGTGGGTATCAAATGAGAGGTTGGCATTTAGTTTAAGGCTGTGACTCCGGCACCAGTTGTCTGTTTCTGTGAGGCCTTTTTGTAGGATGTGTGTGTCTGCTGGTGTATCGACTATGGCGCCTAGTTTGCAGTCATCTGCGAACTTTGTCAGCCACAGCCCTCCCATGTTTGCTTTAACATCTGAGAAATAAATGCCGAACAAGAGGGGTCCCAGGACAGATCCCTGTGGGACACCACTTGTGACTGGCTTTGAGTCTGACATTGCTCCAGCGATTTTAACTTTATGGGTTCTGTCCTTTAGCCAGTTTGCAACCCATCTAGTGACATAAGGGTTTACTTTTAAGCTGTTGAGCTTATCTATGATGCCTGAGTGGGGTATTGTGTCGAAGGCCTTAGCCAAGTCCAGGTATGCTGTATGGACTGCTTTGCCGTCGTCAATGGCTCTAGTGACTGTTTCGAAAAAGTCAACCAGGTTTAAAAGGCAGGATCTGCCCTTTACAAAGCCGAACTGGGTGGGGTCAAGTGCCTGTAGGTCCCCTATGTCTCTGTTTATGAGTTCCATAATGATTCTTTCCATAGCTTTGCAGACCAGGCTGGTTAAGCTTATGGGGCGGTAGTTTCCAGGGTCTGTAGAGGCACCCCCCTTGTGGAGTGGGACCACTGTTGCTGTACACCAGTGTTCAGGTACATATCCCAAAGTAAGGCTAAGGTTAAATAGCATTTTTATGTGTGGGTTTAGCTCCTCTTGGAGTTCACTTAACACGCAACCCGGGATACCGTCAGGTCCCGTTGATGCTGTGTTTTTTGTTTTGTTTAGGGCGATTCTCACTTGGACATCTGAGATGACAGGGAGATTACATTCAGCTGGGATAAGTATTTCTTCTTTTGGGGGTGAAGGAGGGGAGAAATTTGCACTGAACCTGTCAGCCAGAATGTTGGCAATATCTGTGGGTTCAGTGTATTTTTTATTGTTGTGAACCAACTCTGAGCATATCTGGGGGTTTCCGCCCAGGTTTCTAACATAGCTGAAGAAGGCTTTGTGGTTATCTTTAGTGTCCTTAGCGATTTTTCTATCAAAGTTGGCCTTGGATGTTTTTATGAGAGAACGTAGTTTTCTGCTAATGTTGATCAGAGATGTCTTCCCTTCATGGGATTTTGCTCTGACGTGCAGTAGCTTCCTTCTTTTGTTATACAATTTGTTTATGGCTGAGGTCCACCAGACAGGACGCTTACCTTTGGTGGAGAGGGACTTGGATTTGTTTGGGATTGCATGATCCATGCATTCTTGGAGATGTCCATAGAAAGCATTTGTGAAGGATTCGGCATTGTGGGATGTGATATCCACTGGCACAGTGGGCTTAAAGGATACCATCTCAGTCTTAAGAAGAGTGTAGTCTGCTTTTGAGAAGTTTTTCACTGTGGTCTTTTGTGCTGGGGGTGGAGGTGGGATATGTATATCCAGGGTGATTAGTTTGTGGTCAGATCTCACTAGTGAGGGGTATACTTCCGGTGTGGAGCATTTTGTCCCCATGTTTGTGATGATCAGGTCTAGTATATTATCTCCCCTAGTAAGAGAGGTGACTAATTGTTCCAGTGCATTTGAATTTATGAATTCCAGGAACCTTTGGGCTAGGGTATTCGGACTAGAATAATGTACCCAATCTATGTTTGGGTAGTTGAAGTCTCCCAGTATGATGGTATTTTGTGATACATTCATATCCTCCAATGTCTTCAGGAAGGCTGAGTGGGGTTCTTGAGATTGGGAGGGTGGTCTGTAACATGCTACCAGTTGTATAGCAGTTTTGCCTATGGTTAGTTGCACCTGTATGGTTTCTGATGCTTCATGTGTTGCTACTAACCTGGAGGTGTGGGTGTCCTTGATGAATATGGACACTCCCCCTCCCTTTGTGGTTCGGCCCGGGTTTTGGGGCCGAAAAGCATGATACGAGGTATAGCCTGGTAGTGCTGGGGTGCTCTCAGGAGCCTTGAACCAGGTTTCAGTTACTGCACAGACGTCGATGTTCTCCATGCTGAGGAGTGCATCAAGTGCCTGCATCTTGAGATTTAGACTTCTGGCATTGAGCAGCATTACCCTTAGTTTTTTGCTATTTTTGTTTTCTAAGGAGGTGGGTTTGTCTTATGAGCCTTGCCTAAAAAAGGCACTATGGGGGTGGCAAGAGTCTTAGCCAATATCCGGAAGCCCAGTGGTGACAGGTGTAAGCCATCCCTTGCGAAGCAGCGTGGCTTGTCCAAAATGTCATCCCAGGCAGACAGACATTGGATCCCCTTAGAATGACACCAGTACTTGAGCCAATTGTTAAAGCTGATCATCTTGTCTTTGTATTGTGGTATCATTCTTGGTGAGGGCAAGATGCTGCTCAGTGTCAGGGTCATACCAGCCTGGGCTACATAATCGGAGAGCTCCTCTATGTCTCTCTTCATGTAGTTCAGGGAGGTACATCTCAGGTCATTCACACCAGTATGGACAATGATGGAGTCATATTAGTACTTGCTTTGGAGTGACTTGAGTGAGTGTGTTATGTGGCGGATCCTAGCTCCCGATAGCTCACAGTCACCTTCTCCTTGTTCAGCCTGGTCAGCGGGACATCAGTGTGTCAGACTATAGAGTCACCTATTACTAGTGTATCAGACAAGGTGTTTGGCCTTAAGGGCTGTGATTGGTTGACACACTGATTTATTGAAGTATGTGTTGCATGTGTTTTGTTTTGGGGTGGTGGATTTTTGGGTGTCTGCTTTGGGAGCCTCTGTTGTTTCGGTAAGTTTTTTATTAGAGCCTCTGAGTATGTCTTTGTGTTTTTATATGTTTGGTTTGCAGTTGTGGTAGGTCTATGTGGGACTGGGATTGCTGTGTGTGTGGTTGCAATCTCCTCCTGTCTGGTCATGCCAGCCCTGAGTTGAGAGAGTTCAGCCTCCAGTTTGGCTATACAGTTGCATCTCTCACATGTATTTGTGTTTGTTGGGAGGAGGAGAGGGTTGTCTGTGTACATGAGACAATTGTAGCATTGTCTCAAGATACCCAGATTGACCAGCTGAACTGGAGACGATGCCAGTAATCTACCACTCGACATGCTAGAACAGTATAAGGGAGTGCTGTACCTTTAAGGGAAGTGGGTATTCACAGGGGTGGTAAGTAGATGTAGTGCTTTACTTAGTATGAGAGTGCTTACTTAGTAGAGAAGTATTGAGAACAAGTGCTAGGCTTATAAAATAGTGAGTACTCTGGTTATACTAAGAGTAGAGCTTCCTTAAGGGAAAATTTGAAGATCAGACTTGGCGGAGCCAGAAAAAGTTTAACCTTTACCATTACATGCTCTCGTGTAACAATAGTAATTCTTTGACAGTTATTTGTGATAAATGGTCCATGAGGTGAAAGTTGCTAAATAACCTGCTGTCATTTTACAGGTTGCACTGCATGGTTGCATACCTGGCATATGTTTTATGGATTTTCAACAACTGAAAATTTGGACGTGGGAACAGAGTTGTCATTCGTGCATGTGTTGTCTGCCATAACCATCAACAGTTTCCTGCAGATAACAATGAATATGTTGGCTTCATACCATTTGAAGCAATATGGGTATACCCGGATTAACTGTTGACATACAGAGATATATAATGCTACAGAAATAATAATCCTATGTCTCCAAATCATAACAGATCATCTTTCTGATTCACTTATATAAGCATGTAATAAGAAAACTTAATATGTCACCATCTGCTTCAATGTTTGTGACATGAATAAAAGTTTTAATTGTTTGCTTTTTTTTTTGTCTCCACATTATTTGGTGCAGATTGTGCCAATGTGAGATGTAGTAGATGATATTTATGGATTTGTCAGATATATTAGTAAATATTCAATCTGGGCATAAAGTGTCTATTCCATGCAGACTTGCACTGGTGTAGTAAAATGTTCAGTAACCAATGCATTGCACATTGCAGGCTATGTTACTGAAGGTGCGCATTTTCAACAATGTGTAGTATGCTCCATGGCACTATGCACAATAAGGCCAGTGATGGTCCTGGCAAACATCCATTTCACATGGGTACCTCAGCGTAACAATGCCTTATGAGACACTGTGTCTGTGTCATGACTGTGCAGAAATGAGTTGAGACTCACTTGTGAGGAACATGTAGTGCCAAATACCTGCCTGGATTGGGTCGCAGATTATCTAATAATAACATGAACAGCAAATGTCCTACAGTGTCAATGGTCATATGGTTGCACTGGATATGACATATTCACTCTCCACATAATTGACACCTGGTGGTATACTAGACTGTGCTCCACACTTGTAATAAAAGTGCATATTTTCACTTGTATGTGAAGTCAGATGCAGGTTTTGACCATTCAGGTTTTATTGGTACTTCTTGAGTTTCATTGTATGGTGAGTACATACTGCATGTAATCACCACGTATTCCCCATTAACATAAGGGGTAATACCAGGTATCTAATGATCATAATCATCCACTACTGATAACGTTTTTTGATCTAATATATGATGGCACACATACAAGTCATGCAAGGTCAGTAGTTCATGGATGTGATGTAATGTAAATGCAATGTTGTTTACTCAGAATTAACAAATCACAGGTAAAGTGATATGGTGTCCGTGACTACCTTGTAATGGTCACTTAGGCTATAACAAAGTTTGCTAGTTGTTACAGTACAAAGCAGTAGAAATTGCCACTGACTATAGTTAAGCTTTCATTAAGACAAAATGAATGAGTACAGCAAAATACAGCTTTAGCGCAAAGGCAGTATTAGTGACAGTAATTTAAGCCAACCTATGCCTTTGAAGGGATTGTCTTCAACAGCGAACAATGCAAAGGAGACATGCACACACAATGACACACACACAGAAATTTGTTAGTAATATTTGTTCAAGACATTCTGCCAAGCACATGGATGGGTTTATTCTACTAAAGTGATATACACCAAAAGTAGATCTTCCACATTATGTTCCTCTGAAGGTGTATTCAATGTCACTATAGTTTTCAGTAAAAATGTGTACAGATCAAAATTACTTTCTATCTTGGTCTGTAGACATAATATTAGAAGCAGCCAATCACGGCCTGGTCTGTAGACATAATAGAAGCAGCCAGTCACAGCCTGGTCTGTAGACATAATATTAGAAGCTGCCAATCACGGCCTGGTCTGTAGACATAATATTAGAAGCAGCGAATCACGACCATGGGTTGCACTGCAGCACAGATTTATATTGTTTATTAAATGCTTAGATTGATTGATGCATCAGATATTTACAGTGTTTTGCATGTGAATTGGGTGACACTTATTGCAACCACTAACTGCATCTATTTTGTTTTTTTTGTTTTTTTTTTATACAGGTTCTTCACTAATATCCACAAAGATTTCAAACAATGCCCCAGTATTGTCTGGCTTATGGATGTCAAACAAGACGTGTTCACATGCCCAAAGGCATGTCATTCTATCAATTTCCCCACGATGCACAAGCACAGAAAAGAAATACTTCAGTGCAATGCATTGAGCAGAACATGCAGAGACCTGCTATGAAGTGATGTCAGGACAGTACTGTTGTAATGTCTATATTGGGAAATCAATATAATTATAAACCACTAACCAGTAGCAGGGATGTATTTACGCACTGTAGGACAGCCGCGGTGGTATAGCGGTAGTGTTGTTGCCTCACAGCAAGAGGTTCTCCTGTTCAATTCATGGCTGGAGTGCCTTCTTTGTGGAGTCTGCATGTCCTCCTCACAGTCAAGTGGCCTCCGAAAGACATGCGTGAACGGGCGTGCCTTTGCTGAAGGCTGGGCATCAGGCTGGCAACTCAGCACCATAAAAATCTACTGCCAATCATTAGCAGACCGGAGTTCCACTGTGGTGACCACAAACCTGGAAAAGCTGAAAAGACAAACAACAAGTGTTGATGTTGATTGTCAATAATAGAATGAAGTTGATTCAATATACCACAGCATTGCAACAAGCAAAAGGAACAGCAAAAACAAATTTAAAATATGGACACAGGATCCAGGACACACACCAGTCTAATTGTAATACAAAAGTTAATTTGAATCTAGCCCTACAATTTAGAGACAACACAGGTAACAACCTTAGTGACCAACAGTATAGTAATCGGTTATGTAAGAAGAGTGCCTACATACCTATTTCCCACCCTCAAGTGGCGTTATATGAAAAAATGGTTTGTAATGATGTTTACAGACTATATAAAAATATACACAAGAAAAGCCACCTAATTCCACCTTTTGAGGACAACTTGACAACTGGGGAGAGAGACTGAATGAAATCGTGACCAATAGACACATTAGGATAATGAAACCAGACAAAGGTGGGGGTGTCATTATTTTTGACACGGTTAATTACAACAAAGTGATACATGACATTCTCTTTACATCAGGAAATTATGAAGAGGTTTCATTGAATCAAATTAACATTGGGTATCGCAGGATAGACTTGGCTATTGAAGAATATCTATTGGATAACTGCATTACCAATGAGGTTTATAATTTTTTGAGAAATGAATTTCCAAGAATGGCCAATATTTTTGGAATTCCAAAAATTCATAAATCCCTGGAAAACCCGCCATTTAGACCAATTATGGTTGGTTCTTACTCAAAGACTTACAACCTAGGAGTCACGATTGATCAATGGACCAAACATGTTTACAACATCATCCCCCATTTAATAAAAGATTCTTGGGAATTTTTGAGTAGGTTAACTCCTGAAGTATGGGCTGAGGATATGATTTTTCTGACAATAGATGTCCAGGATTTATTTTCTTGCATTCCCTGTTCCACAGGGTTAGAATTTTTTGAAAATAGTCTCAAAAAATACTCAGGCCTTAGTTGGGACAGAATTAGTCTAATCCTGGATATGATGGGGTTAATCCTTGACCCCAATTATATCCAATTTCAAGGAGAACACTTCAGGCAGACCAGAGGAGTGGCTATGGGGGCCTCTTGTGCCTCCCATTTTTGCTAATTTGGTCATGCTTGAGTGGGAAAATCAGTTTCTTTTTCCTAGTGAATATTATAAAAACATTTCACTATATTCTCGATATTTGGACGACTTGTTCATCATTTGGAAGGGTCCATATGAAGACATAAAGAGATTCATTAATTACATCAATACTAGTACTGACTTTCTTAAATTTACTTTTAAGATTGAGAAACTAGGTGTTGCATATTTGGACACTTTTATAAGCAACACTTCTGCTGGTTTTGTGTCAAAAATATTTAGGAAATCAACTTTTTCGAATGACTACATTGAATTTAGTAGTTGCCATCCCCAACATATTTTTAGGAATGTATTTAAGGGACAATGTATTCATGCAGCCAGGATGTCCTCTACCAAAGACATCATGGAAAAAGAAATAGATGGTATTTCTCAAATGTTTTTGGATAGAAAATACCCTAAATTAATGGTGGATAAAGTGGCACGATACGTCAAAAACAATTGGGGTACCAAATATAAATCTTTATTAGGAGAACCACTTCTGACTAGCAAAAAGATGAGTACTGGATTTAACAGGATAGTATGCATCATTATGTTCAATCCTTATACCAGTTTGGTGAAAGAAATTTTGAAAAGACACTGGGAATTGCTTAATACTTCTGAAAGCACTATTGCCTGTTTGGGTAACAATCCTTTAAGTGTGTGCAAGACTTCGCTTAATTTGAAAAAGTTATTAGAAGCTAGTTCCAAAACTAAGCTTGTTAAGAACAGAAATGGAACAAAAAGATGTGGTTCTTGTAACCAGTGTAAAAACATTAATGAGAGCAGTTTTGTCAAATTTGAACACCGTATGTTGGAATATTAAAGGGAATTGTAACAGCCAAAGGGTAGTTTACCTTGCCACATGTGTACTCTGACCTGCCTACTACGTAGGCAAGACAGAAAGATGACTAAAAACAAGGGTTTATGAACATCTATACAGAATTAAGAAAAAAGACCCCAAAAATGCCCTTAGTAGACATGTTATGGATAAAGGTGAGGACCATACATTTACATTTACTATAGTAGATCAAGTAGAAACGTCGGTATATGGTGGCAATTGGAAGACTTACTTGGCATACAAAGAAAGTGAGTGGCAGATTTTTTGTGATGCAACGTCACCCCCTGGTCTTAATGACAGTATAAGCATTAAGCCTTTCTTACTTTTGGATCGTGGATGAAACGAGTCACTCTTGTTGTTTTCAATTTTTTAGCCTTATGTCAGCAATACATTTAGGTTGACAATAAGTTGGGAATAGACCACCAACACACACTACACACATATATTTCACAACTTTGTTGTGTTATTTACTGGTATGGACTGAATGTGCACATTTTTATTACCTAAGGGAATTTTAAAGAAACTTTTATGGTTTATGCGTTTATGTTTTTAAGTATTTACTTTGTTGTTATGTATTTGGACATCAGTATTTACTTACTACTACTTTTAATTATTACTATCAAAACAGCTATTATGGTTTTATAACATTAATTCTTTAAAATTGTTTGGCACCAAAATGACTTTATAAGGGCTGAATTACTTGTCAATCATGGTTCTGATGAAGTCTGATTTAGTCAGATGAAAGCACTAAACCTGACATCCATTGGAGTGTATTTCATGTGTTAATAAACCTGTTTTTTGGTACGTGGAATCCCTTTATAAAATCAGCCAATAAAAATATATAACAGCACTCTAGCCCAAATATTCAAAATCTAAAAATGAAATAAAATTTAATTAAATTACAAAAAAACAAAATACATAAGAACCTCTAAAACCTACCCATGTGACCTACTGTTGACAGCTGGGGATCTATAACCTACCCATTGGCCAAATTTTAGATATTAAATTAAAACCACTATTATCAGGGGAAGCTAATTTGTGCAAGGACTCATGGGACTTTCTGGATAGAATTAATAATCTAGAATATGTAGAATCTGAATCTTTTATTACAACTGATGTCAAAGATTTGTATACCATCATACCTCATGTTATAGGCCTCAAATGGGTTTGTGAGTATTTGGTTGACAAAGGTATACCTCAAAAAACTGTTAATTTGTATGAGAAGTCATTTGAATTGGTACTTAAAAATAATTTCCTTATTTTCGATAAGGAATTCTTCCTTCAAACAGAAGTTGTAGCCATGGGTTCAACATGTGGGGGCTTGTACGCAAACATTGTGATGGTACAGTGGGAGAGAACATTTTTGCTTAATTCACCATTTTATGCCCACTGTAAAATTTACATCTGTTTTTTTTTATGACTTTTTTTATTTTTTAGGATGGCCCTGTTGATATCATCACCTACTTTGTGGCTTATATCAATTGTTCAACTTCTTTTTTGAAGTTTACTCATAATACTGGTCAGAAGGAAATTTCCTGTTTAGATGTGAGATTAGTGAAGGATGAAAACTTACAAATGTTTACATCAGAGATTTTCCGCAAGGAGACATACTAGAATAGTTTTTTACATTTTAATAGTTCTCATCCTTTTAAGCAAAAGAAAGTGGTAGTGAAGGGCCACTTTGTGAGACCTGTCCATATGGTTACCTTCTTTGACACATTTTTAACTGAATGTGATTTCTTGACGAGCATGTTTTTAAAAAGAGGTACCCATCTGGTTTAGTAAATGAAATTATGCTGGAAGTTATCAATAAAAGGGAGAGAGCACATTTTAAGGCCATTCTGTCCAAAAACCATGAAGGGTTGGTGGTTGATTCTGATTTTACCCATGTAGTTGTTCCTCAGACAATTAATGTGAATATTAATGAAGCTTCTTTTCTGCAAAATGAGGTAAGGAATGTAAATTTTAGGTCGGCTTTTATTACATCATTTAATAAATCTAACAGGTAGATTGCTGATATTTTATATAAGAATTGGGTCATTGAGTCTACCTGCAATGACATTAGGCAATGTATAGCAACTACTGTATATAGGAAAGGTCAATGTCTTAAGAACATCTTAGAGATATGTTTTAGTGGACCACAAATGGGCTATATGAAAAAGTGTGGTGGCTGTAACTATTGTGCTTACATTTTGGAAGGTTCTTTTTTTAACATAAATGGGGTTACTGTGAAATTGAATAGGAAATGTTCTTGCCAGACTGACAAAGTGGTATATTGTGCCTTCTGTATGGTTTGTCATGGATTTTACATAGGTAAAACCGAGAGAAAACTAAAATGTCATATTTACGAACATTTAAGAGATATTAGACTTAAGGATACGAATGCTTTGGCCAAACACTGTAATGAGTTTATTAGACATTCTTTTAAGTTCATCATTATTGAATCTTTTGAGTTAGATCCGAGAGGGGGACCTTGGTCCCTAAAACTGGAAAAACATAAAGCCTTATGGCAGTTGAGAACAAATGCCACTCAATGGCCGTGCATTAATGAGACTTTCTCAATAACCTGTTTCTTGAAACTAAAAGCATTATAAAGATAATCCCCCTGACTCACTAATCTCCCGTGCAGGACTAAACTAGTCCTGCACGTAAGCGGCAGTTTAAGAGGAGGACAGCAGCACGCCATGCATAATAATGAAGGTGCACCGCCAGAACTCCAAATCCTGCACTGAGCATGGACGAGTGCAGGTGGCGTGTCTGAGAGCAGGACTTTCAGAATAAACATGCCCCTGCAAAGTAGAACAGAGGAAAGTGTAAATAAATGAGTGAAACCGCTCATGGATGTCCGCATATCTCCACCAACAGCACCCATGTGTTCAACAGCAACAGTACATTGAAATAAAATGAAGAAACCCTTGTATTAATATAAAACCCTGAGTACAGCTAACTGTAGGTGCGCGGGTTTGGCCATCACCTAGCTACAGTTAAAGCAGCTGAAACGGCTGAAGAGTATAACAAGGAATATATATACAAATGAAGCAGCACAGCAATAGTGGAGTGGATGGAGCATCCGTCTAATGAACAGGCATTCCCGGTTCAATTCCCACAGCAGCACAAATCATTTTCCATGGGAAATCTGTATATGAACATCATTTTACATCATTTTGCCAAATAACCTACATAATAACAATTAAATGTGAACTGGAGTACCGCAAGAAATGCACATGTGAAGTGTTAGTGACATAATGAATAAGGCACAAGTAAGCAGGTCTAAGCACAAATAAGCAGCAGTAAGATGTCCAAGAGCGTTTGCACAGGGGTAAGCATTGTCCACACAGAGTAAGCAAAGTAAAAGCTAACTGAGTGTAAGAAACTGTAACCGGAGGTTAGCAGTGCTTACCGTCATGCAAACCCACACAAACCCACTTATAACTGCTTTAAAGTGCCTTAATCACTCTGGATCCAACGGCCCATGTTCTGCCCAGCAACAAAATAAACTGCTTCTGCATGGCTCAAACCCAGGACCCTGTACACTATAGTCACAGCAGTTCACCACTAAGCCATCATAGCAAGAGATAAGCAAACTTAAGGCCATACATCCCATACATCCACATGGTTTTATATATATATCTATATATATATATATATATGTGTGTGTGTGTGCATAGATATACACAGATATATAGCTATGATAGGAAACAACACACAAGAATGACATATGTTCACAGGCTATGCCAATGGAAGTGAGGGGCCCAAGCAAGAATCATGTAACACGTAGCATGAACCCCACCCCCAGCCAGATGGAGGAAACATACACACAAACCCACAAACAATGTAAATATTCCACTGCTCCCCAGACCACAGGCAGGATACAACCGGGGAGGTACACAGGAGACCCATGAAATCTAATCTTGGAACACAGACAGGAGTGTCCCTTGTGGGACGCCCCAAAAACTGACATATTATGAGAGGAAGCCGATGCGATGACCTTTCTGGCCAGGGTGTGTACATACCAGGGATACAAGGGTGGGAAAGCCTGATGACCCATGAGTCGAGCCAATGTATGACATGGGTCCCGTGAAGTGGAGAGTGGGCAGCGTGTAGTGGTGTGTTCAGACCCAACCTGCACCCAGAGTAAGGATGGGTGCTGTAGAGGAGGTGCGGGTGGGGGAACTATGGGTAGCTAGTTATGGGTCTAGGTGTGCAGGTGTTGTCTGAAGTGGGTCTATACGGACAGCCCCAGGGATGTAAGCAAAAGTGTTCATTGGGCAAAGGCATTGCCCAACAAGCAGCCACACCCGCCATGAGTCCCACTGCAGCAAAATCTAACATACATGGCAAAGAACGGAATAGCCAGATGTAGATGTATATATGTAGAGGTATGTGTGCGTATATCTACCCATAGCTACATGGAGATATACCTCTCCCTCTTCATAGTACAAATGTATACATACAGAGACAGAATACATATACATATCCACATATAGATATATACATATGCAGACACCCATACGTCATTTTATATATATATCAATATATAACTATATACATGTATGCATGCATATATATATATATGTGTGTGTGTGTGTAAATATACGCATGTATATAGCTAGGATATGATACAGCAGATACGAATTACATATGTTCACTGGCCGTGCAAATAGGGGTGAGGGTTCCAACCAACAAACATGTAACACGTAGCATCAACCCCCCCCCCCCCGCAGCTAGACTGGTGAAACATACAGACACACAATAAAAGTAAACACACCACTGCTTCCCAGACTACAGGCAGGATGCTACCAGTGGGAGAGACCTGCCAAGTCTAATCTTGAAACAAAGATATGTCAAACATATTTGGGTTTCCTGCTATTACACCAATGTCGAACGGCAGTGTACAAGGTAGGGGAAGCCTGATGATCCATGGGGCAAGACAACATACATGATGGGTCCTAAGAAGATGGGAGTGGGTACAGTGTACAGGTGCAGCCAGACCCAACCTGCACCCGTGGTAAGGAAGAGTGCCATAGAGGATGTGCGGATTGGGAACTATGGGTATAAAATTATGGGCCTAGCAGAGCAGGTGTTGGTTGTAGTGGGTCTATGTGGACCACCCCAGGGATGTAAGCAATAGTGTGCATTGGGCAGGGCTGCTGCCCAATGGATAGCCACTCCCGTTATGAGTCCCACTACAGCACAGTGTATTGTAATTGGCAAAGAACTGAATAACCAGATGTAGATGTACAACTGTATAGGTGTGTGTGTGTGTGTGTGTGTGTGTATATGTATATACCCATACCTACATGGAGTGAAACCTCCCCCTCTCCGAAGTACAAATGTGTACATACAGCGACAGAATATAACTAAATACCCACATATAGATATATACAGATGCAGACACCCATACATCCATATGTCATTAGACATATATATATATATATATATATATATATATATATATATATATATATATATATATATATATATATATATATATATATATATATATATATATATATATATATATATATCTATAGGTTCATAGGTTCGTACTAGGCTATCTGCCCTAGGGCATTTATAAGCCTAGCCAGAGTGTGTGAATACTATGCCCTTTTAGGGTTTAGTTTACTGTGCCTCTGTCTAGTAGTGACACAGAGATGACCCCCGGGGTAAACCTACGATCTCCCATCCACTCGTCGAGATTTCTCTTGAATAGAGTCAGTGAGGGGCTCTGCCTAACATGGACTGGGATTCTGTTCCAGAGTGTAGGGAGCCTCTGGGTTATGAATCTGTCCCTCCAGCACATCCTATTTATTTCTGTGTTGAGGTTTAAGTCTCTTGTTCTCGTGGCTCTGATGGATTTGGATTTTCTGAGGTAGAGCATGTCCATTAATTCCGGATTGGGCATGGCCTTGTACGTCAGGCACAGATCACCTCTGAGTAGGCGGTATGCGACTGAATAGAGCTGGAGTTTTTTCAGTCGGGCAGCATATAACATATGTTTAAGACCCTTTATCCTCTTGGTGAGGAACTTTTGGGGTCTTTCCAATTGCTGCAGGTGTCGGGTGAGATACATCCCAAATGGGGCATTGTACTCAATCATTGGCCTGATAAGAGAAGCGTACAGGGACACAATGACCTCTCTTGATCTAGATGTGAAACCCTTCATGATAAGGTGGGCAATATAGAAGGTCTTCCTAACCACTTTGGCAATGTGAGTGTCAAATGAGAGGTTACTGTCAACCTGGGTCCCTAGGTCCCTGATTACCTCTTCCGTACTTAATGGATTACCACCTATGTGGTAGTTTGTCGGTACCTTGTTTTTCCCAAAGGGTATGACTATACATTTTTTGGCGTTCAGCTTAAGGCCATGGCTCTGGCACCAATTATCCGTTTCTATGAGGTCTCTCTGAAGGATGTTTGTGTCCGCTGGAGTATCAATTATGGCGCCCAGTTTGCAGTCATCTGTGAACTTTGTCAGCCACAATCCTCCTATGTTTGCCTGTACCTCAGAAAAATAAATGCCGAACAATAGGGGTCCCAGGACTGAGCCCTGTGAGACACCGCTTGTGACTGGCTTAGAGTCTGACATAGCTCCAGCAACTCTGACCCTGTGGGTTCTGTCCTTGAGCCAGTTTGCAACCCATCTTGTGACATATGGGTTTACATTTAAGCTGGTGAGTTTGTCTATGATGCTCAAGTGGGGTATTGTCAAAGGCTTTTGCAAGGTCAAGGTAGGCTGTGTGAACTGCCTTACCCTCATCAATGGCCTTAGTGACTGTTTCAAAAAAGTCGACCAAGTTCAAAAGGCAGGATCTGCCCTTGACAAAGCCAAATTGGGTAGGATATATAGATAATATATATATATATATATATATATATATATATATATATATATATATATATATATATATATATATATATATATATATATATATATATATATATATATATATATATATATATATATATATATATATATATATATATGTAGAAATAGATATGTATATGTGTGTGTAAACATACACATATATATAGCTAGGATATTAGTTGAATTATGTATTTAAATCACATCTGTTAACCGGGTAAGCCTGGCAGAGCTTTTGGCTCATTTACAGTAGGGACCTGGGGAGAAAAGCTCCTCAGAACTAGAAAACAATTTGTGAAATAGTAGTATTCAGCGTAGATATATATATATATATATATATATATATATATATATATATATATATATATTATTTTTATATTTTTTTATTTTACATTTGTTGACCATGCTGGTCCAGCTGGATATATTTCCTTTTTCAATAGAGGCCCGGGGAGAAAAGCTCCACATATAAACAACCACCACCACACAAAAAATGTTTATAATAAACAAAAAGGTATTACAGTTTAAATTCTAGGAAGACTATGTGACACACTATAATAAATATATCATTCATATGTATATATATATATATATATATATATATATATATATATATATATATATATATATATAGAGAGAGAGAGAGAGAGATGTGATTCACCAGTTAAGGATTACATATGTTCACAGGCTGTGCCAATGGGGGTGAGGGGTCCAATCAACAAACGTGTAACATGTAGCATCAACTCTCCCCACCTAGACAGGTGAAACATGCAAACACACGATACTAGTAAACACATCACCACTTCCCAGACCACAGGCAGGATACTACCAGTGGACGAGACCTGCCATGTCTAATCTTGAAACAAAGACATCAATGTCCCTTGTGGGACACCCCAAAAATTAATGATCATCAGAGTCAGTCCCTGTAACGATTTATCTAACCAGGCTGTATACATACACAGACCAGTAGGTTGTGCAAGCCTGATGACCCATGGGTCAAGACAATGTACGACATGGGTCCCGACACGTGGAGAGTGGGCAGTGTGTAGTGGTGTGGTTAGACCCCACCTGCACTGATGCAATGACCTTTCTGGCCAGGGTGTGTACATACCAGGGATACAAGGGTGGGAAAGCCTGATGACCCATGAGTCGAGCCAATGTACAACATGGGTCCCGTGAAGTGGAGAGTGGGCAGCATGTAGTTGTGTGTTCAGACCCCACCTGCACCCACAGTAAGGATGAGTGCTGTAGAAGAGGGGCAGGTGGGGAAACTATGGTTATGCAATTATGGGCCTAGGCGTGCAGGTGTTGGCTGGCGCAGTTGTATTCGGACCGCCCCGGGGATGTAAGTAATATTGCGAATTGGGCAGAGCTCATGCCCATACCTCTCAACCTCTAAGAGCAAAATCACTGGACAGAACCTAAACCTTTGTGGGGACAAATAGGGACAGAAATCACATATTCCACTTACAACCTTAGAAAGCTGATAGAATAATAGGTTATGCATTAGCATGACTCGTCTGAAGGATGTGGAGACTTAAACCTAATTACGTGTTTGTATTTAATAGCATCTGTTCCCAGGTATTTGCCAGAAAGTTGCAGATTGTAAGAGGAACACCCCAATATTATGAAGCAAACTTTGGACATTTCACAGATTCTGTACAGTTAACAGGCATGCTTACACCTAAAGGGCAGCTATTATCGATATGGGTCCCACCACAGCACAGTCCAGTTTACATGGCAAAGTATGGTATAACCATATGTGTTGTTGCATAACCCACTACACAACACCTACGAACACATGGTTGCAACAACCCACTGTAGGTATGTAAGCTGATGTAATATGCATCACAAGGTATTATTGTAGTCCTCACCCCGACCCAGGTGTGTGAGTGTCCAACGCAAACACCGAATGCAGTGCATATGCACAGCTGTTGTCATAGACAACATGGCCAGCTGCGGACCTTCCCTGCAGCCATCCTGCACATCCCTGGATAATCCCCCTACTAACTACCCCTTTGTGCCCCATGCACAAATGTACCTATCAGCCCCTGTACCATTTCTATTAATGTCTACAGGTACACGTAGGTGACACCCGCATCCCCCACTATATTGCCAGTATCTGGAACCCCAACCCACATGTAGTATCACAGCTGTCCCACAGGACACATGTAACTAACACATGAAGGAACACCACAAGCACACTTGGAGCAGTACAGGCTCACACCTTGCATACCCTCCCCCCAACTCACACTCTATACCACTACAACAACTAGTGATACCGACACCTCTTGTCCTGCCTCGCATACAAATCCCAACATCCGACATACCTTCCCTATTGCTCCCCATCCAATTATACCTACGGGCTACTATACAGTTACAATGTCACCCCCACTATCTACCTGCCTACTCCTTAGCTATTCACCTCTACTTTACCACACAGGTATGTAATAACTGCACCTACACCGAATACCTGCATGTAACCTATCCAGACCTGTGAAACAGGAATCCAACCTCACCTTAAACTGACCTTTGTCAACAGTCATACCTGACATGTAATCCTGACCTAAGCATGGATAATACCGACATGTTAACGTAAACTAAGCATGATGAATGGGGGATGTAGCTATGTTATGTCTGTTACCTTCTATGAATGTGAACACCCCAGTATTGATTGGGATACTTAGCTGGGGTCAATGTGGAGCTCAACACCCCAGGCCACTGCTGACAATGGACAAGCATACAGTCCGAGTGTCCTGGTTAACAGATGTGAACAAAATGCATGATGTTGCGTGTGTGCATGTGGGAACAAGCGGGTGTAAGCCTGTTTGGCCACCGGTATGCGAGAACCACACTGATGAAGCAATGTAGAGGCTAACTGAGTGCAAGACGCCACAACCAGAGGTCAGTAATGCTGTGCTGTACACAAACAAGCGCATACCTGCCTACAAATGTTCTACAGTGCCTTAGTCACTCTGTAGCCAACAGCTGTTGTTGTGGCCATTAACAAAATAATCTGCACTGCCAGGTTGCAAAACCCCAACCCTGCACACTATAGTAGAAGTGAGTTCCACTAAGCCATGGAGAATACACATTCAGCTGCTGTGATCACAAACACATCATCCAGCACAGGCATCCAACAGTATAGGCAATGTATATAAGTGTGTAGATTAATACCAGAACATGTGTCCATTGCTCAACCACAGTATTATGAGCAGTCTATGTGCAGCACAGAACAGTGCCTGTCCAATCATGCTGTTAGAACAGTAGTCCTGCATAATACCAAAGGGAATAATGATATACGGTGCACATCATGGGGGTGTGTGAGCGTGCTTCATGCACAGTATGTCACATCTGGGGCTTTGGTTCCATGGAACCAGAAGATGAAGCTGGCCAGGTTTGTGAGCAAACCGCTGCTACACAATACCATGGCAGGATGCTACCAGTGGGAGAAACACTGTAGACCAGCTAGGTCTACTCCTGACACAATGACAGGTCAGTCCCTGGTGGGATGAACAAACAGTTGTGGGTCACATCAATGTCACCACTGGAGGATCAAGGGAAGGCTGGTACATACGTGGACTAAATGGATGAACAGCCTGCAGACACTTGGGTGGGGACAGTATACTTGAGATGTACCGAGATGTGCAGAGAGTAAAATGTATGGAGGTGTATGGCAGAGCTAGCAGCTGGGGAATGGATGGATGCTGTGTACGTGGAGCTCGGAGGTCGGGGGAAGGGAACATGGGTATGTCATTATGGTAGACATATGTAAATGAAGCAAAACAGAAATAGTGTAGTGCCCAGAGCATCCGCCTAACGTGCATGCTTCCCGGGTCGAGTCCCACTGCAGCACATTCTGTATTCCATGTGATATCTGTATGTTAATTTCTTTGTGCTGTATAACCTAAGTAACATTTATATTTGCATAGGAGTACTGCCTTAAATGCACGTGAAGTGTCATAATGACTAAGGCACTAGTATGCATGTGTAAGTGCATAACAGTAGTAGTATGTATGGATAAGCACTAAGTGTGAGTACATGTATTCGTGCGGGGTAAGCATTGCCTACATAGATTGAGCTATGTAGATGCTAGCTGAGTGTAAGGAAACACAACCCGACCTTAGCATTGCTTAGGTCAGCACAAATACATGCACACCCACATACGACTGCTCAAATGTCACTAACTCACTCAGTATCCGACAGCTGGTGTTCTGCCCTGAAACACAATATACAGCCTCCTCACGCAGGATGCTGCACATCATGCTCTACATGATTTACCATTAAACCATGACAGATGTACATAACCACTCATTCCACATACATATCATCGAGCGGGATGCTGCACATCATGCACTACGTGATGTACCATTAAACTGTGACAGATGTACATAACCACTCATTCCACATACATATCATCCAGCGGGATGCTGCACATCATGCACTACGTGATGTACCATTAAACTGTGACAGATGTACATAACCACTCATTCCACATACATATCATCCAGCGGGATGCTGCACATCATACACTACATGATGTACCATTAAACCATGACAGATGTACATAACCACTCATGTCACATACATATCATCCAGCGGGATGCTGCACATCATGCACTACGTGATGTACCATTAAACTGTGACAGATGTACATAACCACTCATTCCACATACATATCATCCAGCGGGATGCTGCACATCATGCACTACGTGATGTACCATTAAACTGTGACAGATGTACATAACCACTCATTCCACATACATCATCCAGCGGGATGCTGCACATCATGCACTACGTGATGTACCATTAAACTGTGACAGATGTACATAACCACTCATTCCACATACATATCATCCAGCGGGATGCTGCACATCATGCACTATGTGATGTACCATTAAACTGTGACAGATGTACATAACCACTCATTCCACATACATATCATCCAGCAGGATGCTGCACATCATGCACTACGTGATGTACCATTAAACTGTGACAGATGTACATAACCACTCATTCCACATACATATCATCCAGCGGGATGCTGCACATCATGCACTACGTGATGTACCATTAAACTGTGACAGATGTACATAACCACTCATTCCACATACATATCATCCAGCGGGATGCTGCACGTCATGCACTACGTGATGTACCATTAAACCATGACAGATGTACATAACCACTCATTCCACATACATATCATCCAGCGGGATGCTGCACATCATGCACTACGTGATGTACCATTAAACTGTGACAGATGTACATAACCACTCATTCCACATACATATCATCCAGCGGGATGCTGCACATCATGCACTACGTGATGTACCATTAAACCATGACAGATGTACATAACCACTCATTCCACATACATATCATCCAGCGGGATGCTGCACATCATGCACTACGTGATGTACCATTAAACCATGACAGATGTACATAACCACTCATTCCACATACATATCATCCAGCGGGATGCTGCACATCATGCACTACGTGATGTACCATTAAACTGTGACAGATGTACATAACCACTCATTCCACATACATATCATCCAGCGGGATGCTGCACATCATGCACTACGTGATGTACCATTAAACTGTGACAGATGTACATAACCACTCATTCCACATACATATCATCCAGCGGGATGCTGCACATCATGCACTACGTGATGTACCATTAAACCATGACAGATGTACATAACCACTCATTCCACATACATATCATCCAGCGGGATGCTGCACATCATGCACTACGTGATGTACCATTAAACTGTGACAGATGTACATAACCACTCATTCCACATACATATCATCCAGCAGGAAAAGCTTACCAAATTCATGCCCCCCC
>NC_056733.1:960300778-960302884 GCF_019279795.1 Protopterus annectens | reverse complement strand
AGTCGCATTCCCCCAATTAAGTGCCCTTGAAAAACAAATTTGTATGTAAGGCATGTACACACGCGTTAAAGGCCCTTTCGGGTGTGTTAGCAAATCAAAGGTGGCAGTTCCAAAATTTACAATGTGTCCTGTACATGTGTATGAGCATGCACACTGTGGCCTTCAGTGGTTAGAATCGGAATGTATCCAAAACAGCCCTGAGCTACTAAGGGTATGAGCGTACCCACTGCCACCTTGTGTAATTTGAGTCAGTGCATCCAACAAGCCCTTTGTTACTAAGTGTATGAGCATGCCCAGTATAACCTTGTGTAGTTGTAGTCATAGTGCATCCTAAACAGCCCTGTGCTACTAAGTGTATGAGCATGCCCACTGTAACCCTGTATAGTGATAGTAGTTGTTCATTCCACAGATGGCCATACTCCAGTTCAGGTTCCTGTTGTGCTACAACTATACCTCTCAGGCCTACCTGCAGATGATGTGTCTTGTTTGTGCATACAGGTTGTAATGGACACCTACTTTAAACACACAGGTTTACAGCTATGTACTTCATGACTGTCAGTCTCCCTGTTGTTGTCCTCAGTCTTAGAAGGGCAGTCTGACTGCCTTGGAATGTGTAATCTCTGTGGTGCATCTCGTAACTTTGTAGTACTGTAATAGTGATCTGTAGATAGGCAGGAGTTCTGTTCCCACCACTGGCATCTGTTTGTGTGTGTGACAGCAAATGCTTGAGTATGTGTGTGCCAGCAAATGGTTGAGTGTGGTTGTGTGTGTGTATTTGTGTCTGCATCCTGTCATGACAGTGGGTTTTGCTGCATTCCAAAGAGATACCTCCTTTTGCACTGGCCTTTATCCTTGTCAACTGCTAAATCTCTCTCTTCCCCCTCCCCACTGCAAAATTTCACACTCCTCAAAACCGAGGTAGAATCCTTCAAAGCCCCCAGGCTTGTGGAAAATACGGCCCAGACCGCAGAATCCTTTATAAATGCATTCTATGAACACCTTCAGAAATGCATGGATCATGCAATCCCAAATAAAACCAAGACCCAATCCTCCAAAGGCAGACGTCCTGTCTGGTGGACCCCAGCCATAAACAAACTATACAATAGAAGGAGGAAGCTACTACATGATAGAGCAAAATCCCAAAAAGGGAAGGCATCTCTGATCAGTATTATCAAAAAACTAAGGGCACTCATAAAATCGTCTAAGGCCAGCATCGAGAGAAAAATTGCACAGGACACTAAGGATAATCACAAGGCTTTCTTTAGTTATGTTAGGAACCTGGGTGGGAATTCACAGATATGCTCAGAATTAATCCAAATTGACATAAAATACACAGAACCCACAGTCATTGCCAACATCCTAGCTGACAGGTTCAGCGCAAACTTCTCCCCCCCTCCCCAACCAAAAGGGCAAATATCTATCCCAGCAGAGTGCTGCCCCCCTGACATCTCAGATGCTCAGGTGAGCCCCTCTCCAAAGCAAAAACACAGCATCAATGGGACCAGACGGTGTCCGGGGCTGCGTCCTACATGAACTCCAAGAAGAGCTAAACCCAAACATAAAACTACTGTTCAATCTCAGCCTTACTACAGGATATGTACCCAAAGAGTGGCGTACAGCAACAGTGGTCCCTCTCCACAAAGGTGGTGCCTCAACGGACCCTGGAAACTATCGCACCATAAGCCTGACTAGCTTGGTCTGCAAAGCTATGGAAAGGATCATCATGGACCTCATAAATAAAGATATTGGGACCTACAGACACTGGATCCTACCCAGTTCGGCTTTGTTAAGGACAGATCCTGCCTCTTAAACCTAGTGACTTCTTTGAAACAGTCACCAAGGCCATTGAAGGGAAGGTGGTCCACAGCCTACCTGGACCTCGCAAAAGCCTTCAATACAATACCCCACTCGGGCATTATAGATAAGCTCACCAGCTTAAATATAAACCCCTATGTCACTAGATGGGTTGCAAACTGGCTCAAGGACAGAACCCACATGGTTAGAATTGCTGGAGCCATGTCAGACTCCAAACCAGTTATAAGTGGCATCCCACAAGGCTCAGTCCTGGGACCTCTCTTGTTCGGTATATATTTCTCGGAGGTACAG
>NC_056733.1:960280778-960298278 GCF_019279795.1 Protopterus annectens | reverse complement strand
GGACCGATGCCACTGACACCAGGGAATACCTCTATTATGCTATCAATGCAGGTGCAGGGTCAACCTGCTGTCTATAAGCAGGTGCTGCCACACCAGGCCAGTATTGGCATATCTGAGGATAACAGTCTGTGTACACAACATGTGCCAGCCAAAGCAGGTACACTTGTACATGACACTGTACATTATTGTGGGATGTGCACATCCCAGGCAATGTCCATATCAAGGACTGTCAAACACAGACATGGCATGCAGTGCAAAGCTATGGCCATATACAATGGTAACCAGGATGTCAGAACAGTTCATACAATACCCATCTGTGTAGGACATTGCAGACACTACACCCCTGTACCACACTGCACACCATTGTCGGGTGGCGTGATGCCAAGGATTACCCTTCACGCAGCCTTGTACAGCCATCTTGCACAGCCAACCACTACACACCCATGAAGCAATGCACACATGCATGTCAGTACTGGCATCTTGTGTCTGCGTGTGGGGTATGATGCTCCCAACCACAGTCACTCCCAGTATAACTCTCACTGGCATACCGACAGATATCAAACACGTTCACATGCCTTAGCCCATAGAACCTCCGTATATCCCCTGTGGTGCATGTAGTACCTGTGCATTACTGCAGTGTGGCAAACTAAGTAGTTAGGAAGTATATTTGTGGGCCTGGCAAAGTGTGCCAATGTGAGTCCGTTAGAGAGTGTGGTTGTGTTGACAATGACATCCATTCATGTGGACAGCCATGTGTGCTACACCTAATGTATGTCTACTATATCTCTGTTGCAGATGTCACTCACCAGCCCACATATATGTTCTTACAGCGCACCAACATATCGTTTTTGTGGCACATGAAGTAACTGCATGCACTTGTAATAATAATGACTAGTCAGTCAGGGGGTTGTACCCCTGTACTGGTAGGTGTATGACAGACGATGCTTAGGTTTTAGTCTCCAAGCCCTTCTCTGATGTACTTTGCCTCTGTCTGTCCCTCCCACACACTCTCTGGTGAATGTGGAGTTGTACACCTGCTCAGCAGCAGCTTGTGTTTTCTAAGTGATGGACATAATCAGGTGATGTTCTCTGCACCTATTGCAGTCCTCCTCTAGCTGATTGCATGTGGAACAGCTGTGGTGATGTCCCCATAGCCAGTCGCATAGAAACACAGTACAATATCTAGGAACATCATGTTGGTGTTTGCCCATGACAGTCGCTGTGAGTAGAACCTGGATCTGGTGTTTGGTAAACGGCATTACAGATGATATCTGGATGTTCCTCAAACAACATACACAGTGGAAAATAGCCTAAAGGCAGGAGGGTGATGTGCCAGACATGACTACAGCATGTAAGTGTAGCTATGCTTCATTGAGACTACTGCCAGTTTAACAAGTTGTGTGTGGTAATGACCATTCTGCATGTTTTAAAACTGACAAGACAGTACTCTGTTTGTGATGGAACCCCCATCTGTAGGGCCATCTGTGGACTGGTCAGTGTGTGGAACCATTTTTTTCTTGTGTTACTCACTGAACACACATCTGTAAACTGCAGAAGCACAGTGTGAGGATTGCAGTCAGTACATGGTGACAGTGATGAGAGTTACTGTCATTGCACTGATTGGACATATGTCACATGAAACAGTGGTATGACAGGCATTGTCTGGGGTTCTCAGTGACATGCCAATAATGGGCCACTGTTCATAGCTGCAGTCACAAGTCTTCTATACTTTGTACATATGTCATGCAGTATATATGCATGTGTTGTGCTCCCTCTGCAAATGTATAGCATCTGTTGTTTTGGGTTGATGCTCATATCTAAGTATGCTGTTATAAGTAATCCTGAATGCTGTTGACTATTACTAAGCCATATCTGTGTTAAAACTGCAACGCCATAGGCTGTATGGGTTTGGAGGTCCCGGCAGAACCTCTTGTCCCACTTCAGCTGGCCATGGCACTGGGCACCAGCACATCTGGGGACCAGCCTTGGACCTCCACCTCTGTTGGCTCTGCACCACCTTCTGGTGGAACTGCCACTGAGGATGGGGCTTGTCCCACCTGGGAGCAGGTCTAGACAGGAACTTGTCTGCTGTCATACAGTCCTGGACGTAGTGCGTATGGGGCTCAATAAGGGGTTTTGAGGCCAGATATGCCAGCTCGAGGGCAGAGTGCCACATTTACAGGGTGAGCCTGCCCCTCCTAGACAGCCCCCAGCACTGCCACCCTTGCAGCTGTTTTGGTGCAGTGGTGGCTGCCCATGGCTGGGGACCTCCATCCCACTGTTTCCATCTGGGGTCTCATGGGCTTGTGAATGCTGAACACCCCTCCCTGTCCAAGGGGTATCCCACCACATGTGTCATATACCGACCTTGTATGCTGCCTTGTCTATCATCCTACCCATCCTATCCTCCACGAGCATACCTACTCTCCTTCTCCCACATCCCACTCTCACCCTACAGGAACAAAAGGCCAATCAGTTCCTACAACAGCATTTACCCCATACATAACTGTCCATTTCACACATGTGTCCACTGGACACATGTAACCCTTTTAATATGCATCACAACATACTCCAGTTGTCCTCGCCCCTGTCTCTCAGGCACACGATCCTGGTATGCACATGACTCCTAAAGGTTCCAGGTACACGTGATGTAGACGACCCCATTGTACACACAACACTACCGGTCCCTCTATGGTTACCCCATTTGCCTTCTTCATGATGATGATGTCGCACACAGCACCTTGCAAGAGAACTGTTCTCACATAATGATTGGACAGGAACTGTTGTGTTAATGTAAATAAAACATTTGAACTTCTTATTCTTTCTTTTACTTCTTCTATCCATTCAGCATCTTTGTTATGTTCCACAGGATCTTCGTAGATATTTCTCTGAAATGTGTTTATTTCTTCTTTTTTGTCATGTTTTTATTCCTTTTGCCTTGTTTTCCAGTTCTCTATAAAACATTTTTTGGTCATCAATAAATTACTTATTTTGTATTTTTTCTTTATATTTATCTGCACATCTTCCAAGTTTATTCTGCCTGTGCTGATATCTTTAGTTTATAATTTGCAATAATGTGTGATAGATCCTGGTCTGTTCTGATAATGTGTGTTTTATCACATCTTTCTCAAAAATGTTTTATCTGTTTCTTTTCCTGCATTCCTCTAACAGTGACACTTCTTGTCTTAATTACTTTATAGTTTTCTTTATTCAAGACTTTCTTGGTGGCATTAGATTTCCCCACTTCCTTTTTCTTACTGCCATGTGCTTTTGTGGTAAGACTTTATCTGTTATTAATTTAGCTGCATGGTGATATATCTTATTTACTTTTGTTGTATTGTGTGAATTTCTATGAGCAGTTCTAATTGCTGTGTTCATTTGTTTTATTAAACTTCTAGTATTTTGGGTCTTATTAACTTTCTGTAGTCTCTTTCTTTCATTTATCTTAATATGTCTATCCATCTCTATTAAAGCAAACAACTCTTCCCATAGGTCAATTTCTTTTAAACTGAGAGTACATTCATTATTCTTCATTTCCTCTGGGCATTCTACAGAAAGTTCCAATACAGCTTCTTGTGACATATTCTCTTCAGCTGCATCCTGCATCATATGTTGCTCTTTCATATGGGAACTCAGTGGCCTATCACTCCACAACACTGGCTGCATTAAAGTTACCACTGGAGTATTAAACAACTTTGGACTTTATGCTTCTGCAGCTGGTGTTTTTCACTTTCTTTGTGTTTTTTTTTTTTTTTTTTTTTTTTTTTTATTTTGTTGTTCAGTGAAGTTGCCACTATTACCTGCTTCTTCCCATTCTGTTAACTCCAGCTGAACTTTTATACTGGTTTCCTACTGATGTCTCTATAGTATCTTCATATGGCAACTGATCAGGTGCTTTCCATTCCACCTGTTTCTCCTTAATTTGGGGACTTGTTCCATCATGCTGTGCTTTTATCAGATTTAGATTTTCAACACTAAGGGCCAGATTCACGAAGGCGTGCACAGAGTCTAAGGGTAGAGTAAGACTCCATGCAGCCAACATGTCTGCCGAGCAATCCAGGAACAGCCGGCAGGGGTGTGCAAGAGAGCTCCTAAAATGACTCTTACACGGACAGGGCTAGGTTATGCAAATTACCTCATTTGCTGCTGAAAGTTATGCAAATGAGGTAAATTTGCGATCCAGGAAACCCTAACCTGTCCGAGTAAGAGTAGTGTTATTTGCAGAAATGTACTCTGTTGTCACCTGAGTACCGTTCTGCAAATAGCAAAATGGAGCCATGACAGCTCCAAATAAAGGATGCATCCAGTTGAGGAAGCATGCCAATGGCCAAATATATGGCCATTGGCAATTCTTCCCATTGCAAAATAAAAAAATATATATTTTTTTTTACCTCGATCTCCGAAGTTTAAGCGTAGCGCACCGTCATGCAAAAGTGCTGCGCTGTAAAAACCATGAAAAAAATAAAAACCACAAATAGGGATGGTACTCGAAATATTCAACTGCCATGCAAGTGAATGGCAGGCTGAAGACAACATGGCTACTGAGTAGAGGTTGCTAAGGGGGCAAGCTCAGACTAAGAGATGTAACCAAGCATTAGTAGGCAATCTATGCAAATTAGGGTAAAGATAGTGAATCCCAATTTCATATGGCATATGAGCAAAGTCCATGGAGTGTAAGAGTAGGATAAGGGGAGTATCAGAGTAGAAGGTAGGTGACATCATGAGGGGGGTATGTATAAAAGAATGTAAGCTCATTGGAGCAGAGTGGCATGTGTTTGCTGTCAGTTACCCATCACTGGAAGAGGCGTGTCAACAGGTATCCTAACTAAAGGCAAGAAATTGAAGGTGTAAGCTGTGGATAACACTAAAGTTTCTTGTAGAAGTGCCTGCAACATGTATGCATGCGTGTGCACGCCTGTAAAACTGAGTAAGACTGTGTGCACGCGTGTGCATCTGTGTGCATGCGTTTAAGCTGGAGTAAGCATGCGTAAGGTTGTTGAAACCTGTGTAAGCATGTTTGCCTCTGTGTGCGTGCGTTTAAGCCGGAGTCAGCAAGTGTTAGGCCGTGTAAGCATGTGTGCGGACGTGTGAGCTTGTGTGCGCGTTTGCGCTTGTTTGCATGGCGCTGCCCCCTGTGGAAACAGAAAGGGAAAAGGAAGCACAACAAATAGTAGGAAATTAACCAAGGAGAACTAGCAGAGCTAGCAGGTGAAAACAATCAGAATCAGCCAATTACACAGGCAGTACACTAGCCCTGCCCAGCTCAGCACTTAAAACTCTGCAAACAACTTTCCACTATGTTTTTCTCAGAGACACTGCAACACTGCTGTAAGCTAATAGAAGTGAAAACTGAAAAAGATTTACTGAGACAAAGAAATGTTAGGGGCTGCCATTGCTGTTATAAGGCAACATATGCAACATGCTGAGGGTGGTGACAATGCGAATGCTGCTGAGCAACCCACAGTGAGGAGATGGAGAAGAGTGTACAGGCCCAGGGTAACCTACCAGGGGCTACATGAGCTGGAGATAGTGGAGTGCTATAGAGTGGACAGAGACCTCATGCAGCAAATTGTTGAGCTGTGCAGGCCACGCCTCACACACAGAACCAACAGAGGGGAACCCATCCCAGTGGAAACCAAGGTATGTGTTGGCCTAAGAATGCTAGCAACAGGTACCTTCCAGAGACCAGCTGGTGATATGATGGGGATTTCACAGGCATCAGCATCCAGGGTACTGCACCAGTTCCTGAATGCCATGTCAGCACATGTCGCTGATTGTGTATATTTCCCCAATTCACTTGAGGTATTGGCCAGCAATATACGTCTTTTCCAGCAAATAGCAGAATACCCTGAGGTAGTGGGTGCAATAGACTGCACACACATACACATCAAAGCATCAGCTGATGAGAGGGGTAGGGCCTACTTTAACCGCAAGGGTTTCCCCTCCATCAACTGCCAGGTTGTGCGTGATGCCCAGGGCATAATAATGAATGTGTGTGCTGGCTGCCCTGGAAGCTACCATGATTCCCATATCTGGCATCTGACACAGCTGTACCAGACATTTGCCAATGGGGACATCCCTCATGGTCACCTAGTGGGGGTGTGTCTGTATGATTTCCTTAGAGAGTATTGCCCTTTTTGGAGAATAGGAAAACACCTTAAAAGTGCTATATTCCTCTTTGGCATGTCTGATGATGTCAGCATCCTACAAATATAGCAGTGGAAATGAAAACATCCAGTAAAGCATGTAGCGCGTTATGTTAATGCATATCTCTCTAGTATCATAACATAATTAGGTAGGGGTGTGAATTCTGCAATTGCAGAGTGGGGGTGTGTGTATGTTTCTGTGTGATTTCCTTTGAGAGGAGTGCCCTTTTTGGAGACTAGCAAAACACCTTAAAAGTGGTATATTCCTCTTTGGCAAGTCTGATTATGTCAGCATCCTACAAATATAGCAATGGAAATGAAAACTCCCAGTAAAGCAAATAGCTCGTCGTGTTAATGCATATCTCTTTAGTATTGTAACATAGTTAGGTAGGGGGTTGAATCCTGCAATCTATGAGTGTGTGTGATACTGTTGGTCAATGTGTTGTGTGTTTAGCTTTTACTACTGTATGACATATCAGTATAACAACAGTATGTGCATTGCACACTTCAGGTATCTGTGTGGCAAATGCATATATGTACATGTGACCTCAATTAGTTCATAGGTGTGAAGCCTGCTTTCTACACAAATACATCTGTTACCTATGACAGATTGTGCTGCTGCTTCTCAAACCTTCGGTCACATATGTATGTTTGTGACCAGGCCAGCAACTGTAGTGATCTGTGGCCTGGGTCATCTGTGTCACACACACCCATGACAGTTTCTATAGAATAGTGTGAGTGAGGATTCATGCCTGGAGTATATTGCAGACATGTTCAAACACAACAAAATCTGTCAATAATGGACATTCATTATAGGTGTACAACAGCTTTGTGGATATGCATACAGACCCCTTATTGCTTATGTGATACACCGAGGGACTTCAGAATACCTATGGAAATGTGAATACCAAAGGATAGATGACATAACACTTGGCTGTATGTACACATCGGTACCCGTTCTACATGTTTGGGGCTACTACCTATGTGGTACTGTCGGGATACTATGTTTAGTAAATGTGGATGACTATGCTATATTTGGCTTACAGCTTTACAGCATGGGTTGGACAACAGGTATCTGTCTGTATGATACCCTTGTGGAGGATAAGTGTCTCATCCGGACAATGCATTGTAGGCCACTGTATGCATTTCCAGATGTGGACGGACATATCCCTAGTGTGTTTGCTTGTACCTAAGAGGGCTATATGCCAAACAGGAGTTGTTCCAGGAATGGGTGGTGGTCAATACCACTGGTTACTGGTATAGTATAGTACTGGACGGATCCAAATGCTACTGAGTTTCCTACATCTGTGTGTCAGTTGTCAAGACATCATCTAACGATTGGTTATAGTCAGGCTGTTGAGGTTGTGTATACTACCAGAATGCAAACCAATGACAGATAGTAACAGTATCACCCACATCATAGTGTCAAACCATGTCATACACACATGTGTACCCAAGTTAAAACATATGTGTATTAAAATGCATACTGGCCACCAAAAGAAACTATGAAGTGTTGACACTGTGTAATACAGGGCATGTCACCCTTCCCATGTGTCCACTATGCACGTACATGCAGACAGTGCACCTCCACCATGTTCACAAATGTACACCTGCAAATCTGTACTGCACACATCACACACGTACTGTCCACTCACCAACACATGCTGCCAAAACTACACACATCAGCCAAGTGGCACATGGGCGGATAATACATTTTTGGAATTAACACTGTTGTAAACAATACTACATTGATAATCATAGCTTTAATGCATCATGCCTGCTCAGATATACCTACAAGGATATCATTACACTGTACTGTTGACAACATGCTAACATTGCTACACTACTATAAAGTCACCCTGTGCATCAGCACCATGTTAGCCTGTTCCTGCATCAAAGTTACAGATGACAGGAGGTGGCACGGTTTCATCATATGCACAGGGTGTGTTGTTGGTTTACCAGAGCCCGACATTGACCTATCCAATCGACATGTATGAGTGTGTGTGTGTGTGTGTGTGTGTGTGTGTGTGTGTGTGTGAGGGACAACAGTACAGCATGGGTCAATGTTGATGTAATGTGTGTGTGCATGTGTTAGCCCTAGGTGTTTGTATTATGTGTGTGTGTGTGTGTGTGTGTGTGTGTGTGTCTGCATGCATACAGTTCCACCATGTGGCTGCCATATACGGGAGGTTGTGGGACAGCCACAGACTGTACCTGCCAGGCTGTACAGATCACTGTCTCTGGCCACAGACACAGTACCTGTGCCTGGCAGGGGTGCAACGGACAGTATCGGGTACTAAGCCAGACTGGGTACTATCATCAGAGGCAGAGGGAGGTCGACTGGACCCATGTCCCTGCTGGGACTAGCCAGAGCCATGTGCATGTGGTCTTCTATGACGGAATTATTGACGGCCCAGCTCCAACATTGCTGGGGCTGGTACTGCCACTACAGGAGCAGCTGTGACTTGTGTGTCGTCCGCTACAACTGCCAGCAGATGATGTTGCTGGCATACATCCACATCGACGTCTTGGCCGTCCTGCACTGTCCTGGCACATGGACATGACATTGCAGAGGACATCTAATGTCTCCTGCCAAAGTCTATCAATGACCTCAGTGTAGTGACGCACTGCACCAGCAAGGTCACAGATACTGTCATTGATAGCAATGTTATGGGCCCTCTGCGCCCTCAGTCCCTGTCTGGTGTACCGTTCCATACGTGCCTGTGCCTGCATTACAGCCCGGAACATACCTGAGGTTGTAAGACCTGTGGGGTCATATCTGCCAGGGGCATTACAACCAGCAGTGCTCCCACAAGAACCCCTGGACATCCGCCTATGTGGTACCATTCCTGGAATCTGGGTATGGCTGCTGTGAGTTGATGCATGCGCCATAGATACCACACTATCCTGGTCAATGCCTACTGTATGCTGTCCCTCTGCTAAGGCCATTGGTGATGAGGGATGTATTGGCAGTATGAATATGCACATAGATGGTGTGGAAAGCTGTGTACTGTCGATTGGCGGACCAAAGACAGACCCTGTCAAACCTGCCTGTGCCACAACACATGTTTTGTCATTTCTACTATTTGTGGCAGTGTCTTCAGGTTCCCTGCTGCACTCAACCAACACAACCTCAGCACCTGTGAGAGGGAGACAAGAAACACACTTTACAATCTGTACATGATGTTAGCACACATGCACACATGCACACATGAACACACGCACACATGAACACATGCACACATGCACACATGAACACATGAACACATGCACACATGCACACATGAACACATGCACACATGAACACATGAACACATGAACACAAACACATGCACACATGCACACATGAACACATGCACACATGCACACATGCACACATGAACATATGTACGCATGCACACATCAACATATGAACACATGCACACATGAACACATGAGCACATGAACACGAACACATGCACACATGCACACATGCACACATGAACACATGCACGCATGAACACATGAACACAAATACACTACTCACTAAAGTAGACACACACACACACACACACACACACACACACACACACACACACACACACACACACACACACAGCAATCCAGAACATACCCCTTAGTGGTTGATGGTGGAGTACAGTATCACAAGCTAAAGAGTCCTATCACACGTGTCAGCATGCAAGATGTGCGTTGCTCAACAGCATGCAGTGCCAGTGTAGAGAGTTCTTGTTAATAGCAGTATACATGTGTTTGATGCATGTGTGTTGTTTAATGATTGGCCTCACCCTGGAACACAATGAGCACATGGACACGAACACATGCACACATGCACACATGCACACATGAACACATGCACACATGAACACATGAACACAAATACACTACTCACTAAAGTAGACACACACACAAACACACACACACACACACACACACACACACACACACACAGCAATCCAGAACATACCCCTTAGTGGCTGATGGTGGAGTACAGTATCACAAGCTAAAGAGTCCTATCACACGTGTCAGCATGCAAGATGTGCGTTGCTCAACAGCATGCAGTGCCAGTGTAGAGAGTTCTTGTTAATAGCAGTATACATGTGTTTGATGCATGTGTGTTGTTCAATGATTGGCCTCACCCTGGAACACAATGTGTACATGGACACAACATTGCTGTGCAAGTATTAAATGTTTTTCAATGTCCTGTGCACCATCACACACAGGTATACATACCATGGCTGGATGCACACAACTGTCAGGTGTATAGCAATGAATGCTATGTGTGGTACTGTAGTTACTGTAACTGGATGTAGTGTAGTACCATGAGCCATAATCAGGCAGCATCATGTGGTCACTCAATGCCACTAATGTGTGCCACACTGGCAACTATCTTGCTGTACCTGAACTGCAGCACTGTGGCTACATTAACCATTTCACAGGCAGATGTTACATGGGTATGTAGGGTGTTCAATAGGGAGAATTGCCTATTATGAATGTGTTGTTTGTTGAAGAGTTTTGCAACGCCCCATGATAGGCCTCTACTCCTCAGGTATAGTATGTGTGCTGTGTGGATGACATTTGGGATACTGGAGTCTGACCTTACAGCAGGTGTCTAAGTACGCCATGTGTATCATATTAATATGTACTGCGTATGGCAAGGTGGTGTATGTTGTGTGCATGTGTATTGACTCTGCCTATACAATGTCCACTACAGTGTACCACAATTGTTTGAGATGCTCTGTGTATAGCATGTGTTTGAGGCAGCTACTCATGTTACTGGGATGTGCATAGTCCAACGGAAAACATGCAGAGCATGCATTATGTGTAGGTGTTTTACATGTGTATATGGCCTACAACTCACCTATGACATGCACATGTTATTTGCCATATTAAATGTAGAACACCCACCAGCATGGGTCTGCTGTCTTGCTGTCACACCAGAGGGACCTACAAGAATATGAGACAGTTTGTCAGTGTCAAAAACTGTGGCATTGCTGCTGTGAGTTTGCAATTTTACAGTGGTACAAAGGTGTACAGTCACAGGCATACAGATTATGTTCCAAATTATCAGTATTGCACAACACCAGGCTCCACATCTTCCAAATACACAGTACACATCTGACATATGCATGTTCTAACTATCGAGCTAACAGTAGTCTACAGATATGCCAAGTTACCTGCATGCTCCGAGTCAACTTGCTGGGTGACTCCAGCCTCCATGATGACACATGTCTGTTGTAGTGGTTGGCCAGGAGCCACCACGCTGAGGTGCAGTTCTTCCACTCTGATGATGGGCGGATGTGATGCTGCACCACCACCTGTAGCAAGCTGTTGTCTGCAGACATCGGAGGCATGCTACCGGACATGTCTGATTAAATCACTGCAGTGATGGCGTACCTGCTCATAAGTCCGATTATGCATGCCTACGTCATTAACCCGATGGACAACATCTTGCCACAGTGCAGTGCACTCATGCTGGTCCTGGCTACAGCAGGGTGTGATGTTGTAATAGGGTGGATATAATTGTTTCCTCCTCTTCAGGGGAATACGCAGGGTTGCGATGGTGAGACATGTCCCTGGAAGACAATAAAACAATTATTGTGGGCAAGTCATGTGGCACACTTAACATTCTAAAGTACAGATATCAATGAAATGCCATATATAGCAACCTATTGGCTGTCAGTCGATACACACTTTTAATACCACACATCAGTGCTCAGCCCACAACTGCCTGACAGTGCCTGGCACATTCTATATATTAAACCATGTTCTGCACAGCAATAAAGTGAAACCAGTATGTAAGACTATACAACAGCACATGGCACACTGTATGTGACACAATGCACCACCTAGCCACAGGAGGTATATATGATGCTAATGCATACAGAAATATGTCATCCATTGAAATTATTGTAAAGTACAGTTACAGTACTACCAGTACACCACAGTATTTGTTGATAGCAAACCCCTAAGTAACATATGTGCACATTCATCAATATAGGTGGCATACTGCTGTACTACACTATACATGTTGCTAGATATGCACTTATATCCTGTAACACACATACGACCAAGGCCATGTTACAGGCATACCCACACACACATCAGACATACCTACAAGACCCAAAGGTATGGAAACCCAGATGAGCTTTACCTGTTTACCATACAGTACTGTGTGTCAGTACTGACAAAACCTTATGCCTGAGGTATGTAATGTGTGGGGACTACAGGTAACAAACAAAACAGTGTTTCCAAGCAATGTGGATATACACCATACTGTGCTGTTTAGACCTACAGCTTCAGGTAGTACATACGGGATTTGTATTCACTAGTGTTAACAATCAATAAGCATACATGTACTGCTTTAGCCTACAATGGCACACTCCAGTCAACACCATGGGACTATGTCACACTGTATACCATACTACTTTTCCTGCCTAGCAATAGCATACATATCTTTTGCGAGGATCAGAGCTAGAACACTACATAGCATGATATAAACAGATTCCCACTAGGCTATCACACATATACACAACGTTGACACATTCACCTACACATTCACCATCACACTCAGTCAACCTCACATAGCAATTAATGCAATATGTACATGCATGTGTGTATTGGGTCCTAGGTAGCTCATAGGCTATTAGGTGTAGGGCCTATAGAAGTCTAGCCATATGGTACCCTGCCCTTCAACACCCATGTAATTTAAGTTCATGTGCCCCTGTCATGCAGAGCCACAGAGGTGATTCCCGGGTTGTATTTCCTATCTCACATCCATTCATCATGATTATTCATGATGACTGCTAATGAGGACCTTTCTTTGCTATTGATAGGTAGTTAGTTCCAGAGTATGGGCTGTGTCTGAGATGAGAATGTACCACTCCAGCATGTTTTGCTTTTTGACGTTACAAGGTTTAGATCAGTACAGTGTGTAACTTGTAGGGATTTTGATCTGTTTACATGGAGCATGTCCAACACCTGTGGGTTTGACATAGCTTTGTATAGTATTAGGCAGAGGTTGGCCTCTGGGTGGCGTGTATAAAGTATTGCACAGGACAGTGTAGCTGCAGGGTGGTTTTGGAAAACAGTCTGCATAGGGCATCTGATTGAGTCTGGTAATACTCTTTGTGGTGTTTGTGCCTGGCGTCTACAGTTGCTGTAGATGTCTTCTGGAGGCACATACCAAAGGGGCCATTGTACTCTGCAGTGATGGGTTTTATGACTGATGAGTGAGAGTGGAACACTGACCTCTTATTCCATGGATGACACACCTTTTGTGATGACATATGGACCGTGCAGACACAGTTTGGCTATATATATATATGACTAGTGTGGCACCGTGATTATCAAAAGGTACACCTCAAAAGTTACTGTCCACCTGTGTCCCGTGGTCTCTTATCACACTTTTGCGGTGTTGAGTAGACTACCACCTATGTGGTAGTTCATGCGAGTACAGGTTTTTAACAAAAGGGATGGCAATACATTTACAACATTGAGCTTAGAGCATACATATAAACATCCATTGGTGTACATATAAATAAATTTACATGTAGGCACATATAGCCAGTCCACCACCTTTCATGGTGGGGAATATCAATTATGCAAGGGCTTGAGAGAGATACAGTTATGTAAATAATTTTGCACAGTCTTGTGCAGAATGCATTGAGTGGTATTCGGTCAGGCCATGTGGTATCTTTAGCAGGACTCCCTGTCTGGAAGACTTCAAAAAACTTAGCAAATCATACCCACAGGCGTTTAAACACCACATGTCATATACCAGCACTGTATGCTGTCTTGCTTGCCACACACTACAACCTACATGAAATATGCATTATAATAACATTCACCAACATATATATGTCCACCCTTCACAAAACAGTTGCAGTATGCTGCACTTGCTCTATGCACATGTTAAGATGCTAATATATCTGACACATAAATATCTTTCTACATATGTGTGTGCCATACACACAGCTACAAGGTACACACTGTTGTACATCCGTAGACCTCATGGATGACCTGTTGGGCCTTGCTACAACATGAACAGTTGTCGTAAATGTGTGCATAACAGTAATATTACAAGGAGTATTTATAGCTCAAGCTAATGCTACGTTACTATACTAGCTCCGGTACAGCAGTTGCCAATGCTAAGCTACACATTATATGACTATCATGCATGTGTTACTCCTGTCACATCCAGGTTTATATAGCTGTTCAGCACTACTACCCCAGACAGCCATTATACAGTACTGTAGCAGAACATAGACAAATATGATTTTGGATGTTTGATATTAAATGCTGAGCTACATATGTCACAGTTATGTCCCACTGCACACAGCTACACACTAATGGTCCATGGCAGTAGTCCATGCATGGCATCCAGTGCATACATACCTACTGCTGCCACATATGCATGTTTCAAAGTATTTACAGTACTCTTTCATAAACATCTACTACTTGGTCCGGTAATCACCCTTATCTGTTACATACCTGTTTGTCACTTTCAGGTCCATCTGTGTATGTTTTGACAATTTTTTGGTGTTACTTAAGTAAAGCATTGCCTTTACTTTATATCTCTTGGTTATTAATTAAGTTTTTTTTACTTAATTAATATATTTAGTTGGTAATTCAATCAAGTCTTTTACTTAATTAAACTTTGTGTTATTAGGTAATAATTATTTTTTACTCCTCCCGTTCAGTGATGCTTTAACAAGTGCAATGTAATGATTGCATGTGGGATAGCAAGTACAGTCTGCTTTTATAGGTATCTGCACATGTGCATATGATGACCTTCTGCACTAAGTGGTGCCCAGCATTTGGTAAATGCATACAGCCTGCTGTGTGGTAATTGCAGTACTCTATTGTCATAGCAACCCAATGCTATAAATTGCTAAGTTTTGTAGGCATAGCCCTTTCAGATTTCCAGAGTGGGGCCCATGCTTGTTTGCTGTGGACACTGTTGTTTAAGTCAGAAGGTTGGTATACTTCTTATATCTGAAGCTGAGAGGTGTAGACAGTGATGTACATGTACTACAGTTACCTGACTGTTACTTCCCAGTACACAGAGCTATCAAAAAAAAAAGTAGAGTTTAACTCACTTACAAATGCTTACACAAGATATATGTGAGTATGTAGTTTTTTCTACTTATGTAATTAACTGCCATACAAAAAAGTAGTTATTGAGAAGTATTCTTTTGACACATGAACTGTTTGTGAACTGTTATACTGTGCATATTGATGTACTCACTTCTGCAGGGTTTGTGCATTTTTATTGTTGACATTAGCACAGGATTCTCAGGTAAACTGGACAATTCCACTACTGAGTATGCCTACCTACATCCTTGGTTGACCCTAAACACACACGTACATTTAAAATTTGGGGGGGGGTGCAGACATACAGAGAGCATTATGGTTTATTGTGTGAGTGTTATCTTACTGGACTTAAAGGATTGGTGTGTACCTATTAGTTTATCAAGGCAGGTGGTCTGTCTGCATAGTTCCCAACTGTGAACCTATCCAGATGGTAGCTAGATGGTAGCCTGTTATTTGTTGCCTATGCAAACCCACAGGTATTTTCAGCACTGGTACAATGGCATTGTTACAGTCAGTTGCTACCAGTACATGCCTACATCCTTTGGTATTTCTGTGTTGTACTCCTACATAAGGGTATGCTTGTGGAAGTCGTCACAAAGCTATTTGCAGAGTGTGTAACAGCAGATAAGCTGATATGTCTGTGTGTTTGTGCCTCTGCCAGGCCTATGAAACACTCAGATACATATTTGCTTGAGTCAGGGATAGGTAGTTAAAAGTGCGAGGTACACCTTCCAACTAATAGAGACAGTAAGTGTAGACTTATGAAGCAGTGCATATGGATTAGTATTCCTTTTATGAAGTACAAGCCGTGTCTACTGTTATTAGTTGTCATTATTTATTGTGTAATACACATCACCCTCCTGACTAACGTCAGTACTTTCTACAGAGGGATTCAGAGGGACACAGCTAAAATATGCACATCCCTGAAAAGTAGTCACAGTTAGTAGTACCGGCTTCTGCCCTAATAATAAAGATATGCCAGTATTTGTCCTGCTATGATACTGTGTGGGGGTTGTATAGTACACTCTATAACATTATTTGCTGCTAGAATGGCTGCTTCTCTTATCACAGTCATGTACCCCGCAATTCCACAACAATTTGCTGGTAAAATCCACAGAACAAGCTTAATGTTATGGCCTTCCTATTTTTCCTCTTACATTCACTCATTGTATTGTATGATATATTTATTTCAGCACCACACTATTGTAGGCACATCTGTTGTGGCTAGTGGTACTTCGCGCAGTCAAGTGTGTTCAAGGTCTGAGGTTCGAGACTGACAGAGGTGCTTTATTTTGCTGCTGAGCAAACAAGGGCCCCTGACATACAGAGTGATTAAGGCACATTTAAGCAGTTGTAGAGTGGGTTTGGCGCAGAGTTTGCTGCGACGCTTTAGCGATGCTAAGCTTAGCGCGACGTGATCCGCACACCTCGCCAAAACTCGCGTAACTACTGCTTAAATGTGCTTACTCCCCGCTAACCCTCGCGCCTAATTTCTTTGAAAGAAAAGAAAATGGGGAGATAGGAAAGTGGTGAAAAAGGGGGCACAAAGAGGGAAAGACAGTGGGGAAACCAGTCCGGGATGTGCAGGACGGGTGTAGGGAAGGTCCATAGCTGCCCATTTCTTTACCAGCAACAGCTGTGCATATGTTACAAATTTGGAGTGAATTTGAAACCTTCCACCCCTGAGAGGGGTGAGGACAACAAAGTATGTTGTACTGGCAATTCCAATTATCTGTTTACATGTCCAGCAGACATGTGTGCAAAATGGACAGCTATGTATGGGGCGACTATTTTTTGTGGAACAGATTGCCCCCTTTTTTTTTTTTTTCAGGTGAGAGTGGAATGTGAGGTACAGGAAGTAGGTATATTTGGGGAGGTAGGTTGGGGAGGTAAACAGACAAGACAAAGCAAGACACATACAGGGTGGAGTATGACACATGGGTGGGTGAACACAATTGACGGGACGGATGTTTGGAAATCGTGAAGCCCATGAGCCCACAAGATGGTAACAGTGGAACTGGAGATTCCCACCCATGGGCAGTCACCACTGCACCTTCACAGCCCGAGGGTGCTGTGCTGGGGCTGAATAGAGGAGGGGAGGCTCACCTGTGAGTCATGCCACCTTGCCTCAGGAGCTGGCATAGGGAATCAGCCACTAAATGCTGGATCTCCCCGAATTACGCACAACCCGGACCCTTCAGAGGGTGACAGGTGGACCTTCTCCACCCACACTTGCAGGAGGGACGCGCCCCAGTGCCAGG
>NC_056733.1:960234328-960280278 GCF_019279795.1 Protopterus annectens | reverse complement strand
TATTATATATATATGTACACATGTGTCAATACATTCCCCGCTCATATGCACTTACACATACGTAATGGTGTTTATTTATGCTTCAACAGCATACTAGTGCCTTATTCATTATAACACCGACACTTCACTCCAGTTATCTTGTAATTGGTATGCAGCATGCTATACAATGGACAGATGTCACTATATGTTCATGTACAGATTACCGATGGTAATTGGAATGTAATAGTGTGATTCAACCTGTCCCTCTTCTGCATAGCCTATTATTCCATCTACTGTCGATGTTTGTATGGACACATTCCTATTATGTATGTCAACAAATGAAATGCATGTGTTACAGAATTTGTACTTCAACATATATTGTTGTCTGCATATGACTATGCATATATACCTATTACGACCTAGCTGACCTCCACGGGGCAGTCCATTAGAACCAGCCCATCCAACCCTGGCACCCTTGGATCCATAATTGCATACCCATAGTTCCTTCACCCGTGTTGAATCTAGACACATAACATCCATTATCCCCTTGTTACTGCAGCCATGACACACCTTTACACATTGCCCTCTCCAGAGCTTTTGGGGCCCTACACACATTTTGTCCCACCTCGTGTATTCACAGAGTCTCCCGCCATGTATATTTGCACATACGTGCGTTTCCTGGGATTATGGAATCCTGCCATTTGCGCTTCCCAATTTTTGGGGGACCCAGAATGGGAATACTTTCAGTCTGTATGTAAAGTAGATGTAGCATTTCAACAATGTTACTCCCACTGGTAAAACCCTGCCTGTGGTATGAGTAGCGGTGCTCTGCTCACTCCTGAGCAGATTTTGATGACATTTGATTCCCTTCAGATCCCTTGTGTATGCTTTATTGTTATAATGTCCATTCTTTATATGTATGTATATATATATATATATATATATATATATATATATATATATATATATATATATATATATTATTTTTTTCATGTATGTAGATATATATCTGTACACATATGTGTGTGTGTGTGTGTGTGTGTGTGTGTGTGTGTGTGTGTGTGTGTGTGTGTGTGTGTGTGTGTGTATATATAGATTACATCTGTACATACTAACATACATTTCCTATGCTGGGAGTTGCTTACACCAGCGCAGGCGCACTCACCTATGCTTACTGTGCATTATATATGTTTACTGCCATTTATTTGTGCTTAGTTGTGCCTTATTGATTATGAAAGTACCACTTTGTTTGAAAGGATCTGGTTAATAGTCCCATGTCATATACACGTTCACCTTTACATGTTTAAATGAACCGTGAATGCCTTTTCGCTAGGCGGATGCTCTAACCACTACACTATTGGTGTTCTGCTTCTTTTATATGTATACCCATGGTTCATAGTTACCCGAACACAAACCTCATCACTTCACTTACACAGCAGGCATCCATTTTCCTGTTGGGAAAACCGCACTACTACACATGCGCCATTCCCTATTCCCTACTGCTCTGGAACCGTGCCGCATGTTGACTCACTCTGAGGATATTCAGACCTCCAAAGCCTATAGTCCTGGCACATACATGTGTTTGATTGTCAGGGTGTTCATATGGTCATTTGGGTTTAGGCTTGTCCAACTGGGGACCTAGACTGCCCTGTACCTAGCTGAAAATCAGACTTAGCATAGGGAGATCGTTCATTCCACTTTTAGCATCCTACTTGTGGTTGGGGATGCAGAGGTGTGCTCATCTATGGCCATCCTGATATATAACAGCACTAAATAATATTATGGGGATTTCCGCTGCTGTTTCCTTTCACATTCGTTATGACTGCTATATTGTGACCATGTTCATTCTTCATATATATATATATATATATATATATATATATATATATATATATATATATATATATATATGTGTGTGTGTGTGTGTGTGTGTATTGGTCTGTACATACACATGCAAATACACCTACATGCTTATTTACATTTCCCATAATGTTGAATCACCGCCACTTACCGTAGCGCATACATGCTTGATTACCTGCTTACTAGGGTTGCCACCTTTTCAAATGGCAAACTGGGGCATTTTTGGGACACACATCAGATTTTAAAGGCCAGCATATATCCACTGTCAGTACAAAGGTTAGAACTTTACTTATTTGCCTAAATGAAAGCTTATTCTTGTAGCAGTTTAGTTGCTTATTCTGTTTCTTGTAACATTTAAGTATTTTACATACAGAAATAACCGTTTTATGCAACTGTTACATGAAATATAGCACATACGTATTTCCTACAATCACAGGACATTTGCCATTGTATTCTATTTGGTCAGGACACAACTGCCCAAAAAGGGACTGTCCCTCGCAAAGTGGGACAGGTGGTAACCCTACTTACGTCTGCTTTAAAGCTCCTTAATCACCCTATATCTCACTGCCACTATGCGAATGTGTAAGGTATATATTCCCGATAATGCACGTGGGGAGACGTGCATCATGGTCAGGTGTTTAATCTCGGGTCGTAGGTTTTGCAGGACCGGCTGGAGGCTGAGCAGGGTTGTGGAGAACTACTGCTCATACAACTTGTGTCCAGATGTATACAGGACTGGACATTGTGTTGTGACACCAAGTCTAATGTTTAGAACAGATACTTATCCCATGAGGGATATCCAAAAATTGGGGGACTGATAACCTTCTTTGGCTTTACGGCAATAAGGTAGGTTTATACATGAAAGGGATACATAGTTTGCAATCCTGATATTGCCTAGGGTGAGACTGTCTACTAGATATGGGTAGGGGTCACTATGTACAGATATGGCTGTGCCTATCTAGCAGCCTGAGTATGGGTGGTTTTGGTGGATGTTCAAGAGGGGGGGGTGGAGTGCTGTGAAGGGGATGATGGGTATTCAATTATGTATCCAGGTTTGTTGGGGTTGGATGGCTCAGTTCAGGCCAGATCATTATGTGGGTATGTGCCAGTAACATTTTTGTACATGTGTATTGCACTTTTTAATGTTCATATGTTTGTAAGATTATATTGTGGATGTGAATATTTGTTCTTTGGTTATCTTCCTGATTCACCCAGGGCTCCCTCGTAGACCTCTAGTTCACCTATTGTGCATCCAACCCAGTCTCCCCTTGGCAAATTATTACATTACCCATCATCCCTCACCTCCATATTCCACACACACCATCCATCCCTTCTCTGGTTGATTGCCCATGGCACAGACAACAGAACACATTGCATACACTACATATCTTTGGTACCAATATGGTTGTGAGGACTACCCTAGCATTTCTGATCATCCACATGCTGTACTTCACACACATAGGTACATGCAAATACTTATCTTTCCTGAGATGGTAGGTAGACCCGGGTAATACCCGTTCATCTATGGGTCGTTCTGACAAGGACGACTTGGACCGCGAATGGGCAGATATTGGGTGAATGCTCTGACCATTGGTAGGGTTGCCACCTTTTCATATGAGCTGAACGGGACATTTTTGGGACACACATCAGAGTTTACAGGCCAACACATACCCACGGTCAATACAAAGGATAGTACTTTAGTTTTATGCCTAAATATACGCTTTTATTGTTGTAGCAGTGTAATTGCTTATTCTGTTTCATTTACTTGCTTATTCTGTTTCTTGTAACATTTAGGTATTTTATATAAAGAAATAAGTATTGTATGGGACTATTACATAAAATATGGGACATAATTATGTCCTACTGTCGCAGGACATTTTACATTTATAATGGTTTTGGTATGGACACACCTGCCTAGAGGGGGACTGTCCCTCACAATGTAGAACAGTTGGTAACCCTAACCATTGGGCTAGGCTTAGCAATTGGCGGCATGATAATACAATGCATTTTGCTTCCGCTTGGTATAACAATCGACATTACAATGGAATACAGGGACGGTGACTCAATATTCAGCTACGTGCCTTTGTTTACTTTTTATTTTAGTCTTCACAAAAAATGTCTTGTATGCTTTGCATACATTTCAGTATCCACGGACACTGACAGGAGTGATTACTATTAGAGGCAGGCTGTACTAGTCAGCATTTTAGGTTGTGTGTATGCAGCCGACATGTTCACGCTTCCGTGCAGAGCTTGGACACGCCTCCTGCACTCGTACATGTCTCCTATGCATGTGGCCATTACTGCACCACGCCTTCATTAATATATATATGGTGTGCTGCGCCATCTCTACGCCACATGGTCGGCGCAAGGCTATCGCCGTCATTGCGCTGAGCATCATGAATCCCCAGGATAATGTTTTATAAGGAAAACACCATACAGATATCCCTACATGTCCCACACAACATATGTTTATTAAGTAAAATACCATACAGATGTCACTAGATGCCCCACATAACATATAATGATTTTTTATTAAGTAAAACACCATACAGATGTCCCTACATGCCCCATCCATCATATGATGTTGTTTTAATAAGTAAAACACCATGCAGATATCTCTACATGTCCCACACAACATATAATGATGTTTTAATAAATAAAACATCATACAGATGTACCTACATTACCCACATAACATATAATGTTTCAATAAATTAAACACCATACAGATGTGTCTACAGGTCCCACACAACATATGTTTTAATAAGTAAAACTCCATACAGATGTCCATACATATCCCACACAACATATAATGCTTTAATAAATAAAACAACATACAGCTTTCCCTACATGTCCCACGCAACATATAATGATGCTTTAATAAGAAAAACACCATAGAGGTGTCCCTATATGTCCCACACAACATATAATGTTTTAATAAGTAAAACACCATACAGATGTCTCTACATGTCCCACACAACATAAAATATTTTAATAAGTAAAGCACCATACAGATGTTTTTACATGTCCCACACAACATATAATGTTTTAATAAGTAAAACACCATACAGATGTCCCTACACGTCCCACACAATATATAATGTTTTATAAGTAAAACACTGTAAAGATATCCCTACATGTCCCACACAACATATAATGATGTTTTAATAAGTAAAACACCATACAGAAGTCCCTACATGTCCGACACAACATATAATGTTTTAATAAGTAAAACACCATACAGATGTCTCTACATGTCCCACACAAAATATACCCCGGGATTCATGAAGCTTGCGCCAGACGCAGGCGTAGTGTCAGCGATCTAATGCCAAATATGGCCACCGAGTGATTCAGGTATGAGCTGTTTCCATGTGCACTACCAGCGTACACCAAAGCTAATTACCCCATGGGCAGCATTGTAACATGCAAATGAAGATATATAGTGATTCATGAAGTGGTGCAGGCATAGCGTAAGCATGCAGAAATGTAAACCAAAAAAAAACGGTTTACATTTTTTCAAACATAAAATTGGAGCCATGACAGCGGACGAAACTCACGTATTATACTGTTAATATATGTCATGGCCACACTAACGCAAAGTAAAATCACAGTGCATCGGTGTGCAAATGGGATCACAATGAAAATATATTTATATGTAATAAAACTGCAGTGTAACACATTTCATGAATTCCTCATAATAGTCAATGCTACACCACAACCATGGAGCAAGGTTTGCTAAGGGTCTGTGACAGTGTTCTGCACAGTAACTAGGAATTAGTAGTCAATGCCATGCAAATGAGACAAGTAATGCTGAATCACAAAATCCCCACCGGAGTAAGGATGTACCTCACAGCGTAGCAGTACAACACCGAGGTGTGGCCTGGAGATAAAGATGACATCAAGAGAGGGGTGCATCACCTGAGCTGTAAGCACATTGTAGCATTGCTAATCCGGGTTGCCTGTTGCTAAGCAAAGCCACAGGATATGGGTGTAGAAGTAGCCATAACTTTGCTTAGCTGAGAGCACACAAGGTAACCGAAAGTGCATGTGAACGTGGATGAAAACACGTTCGAAACCCAGTAAACGGCTGTGCACGGCATGCACCACCTCTGAAACAAAAAGGATATGGGAAAATAATAAGGAAATGGTGCAGCATGGTAATTGGAGTACAAATGAGTAATTAACACCTAGGAACTCACAGTGGGCCATTGACAACAGCTAATAAGGCTGCTAGCAGCTACCTGCAGAACAGGAAAGGGGAGGTGCCATACTGCAAAGAAAAGAGAACTGTCACAGCAGAACAAAGCAAACTTGCAGTAGATCAGCTACATAACACATTTCACTACACAATCCTGGGTTGGGAAAGTACAAAACAAGAAAGCCGGCAGCTGGATGCATGCCTGACACTGGGAGGGGAATCGGGTGGAAAAGTGAAGTACAGGGCAATAGATGAATCAGGGCAGCCAAGTGTAATTCAACACCAAAGGCCCCACAATAGCAGTACCTGCTGTAAAATCCATAATTAAGATACCCTGCAGCTGGAATTGCACATACACATCCAATTACACCAGCAGCATCCATAGCACAATAGTATAAAGTGTGAAATCACCTCACACACACTTGTGTATTCCCAGACACTCTGCACCATTGCTGTATATAGACGGGGAAATTTTAATATGTACATGTTAGGGGCCACCATAGCTTTGATTCACCAGCATGTGTTGCAGACTGATGGTGGTGTGGAGGATGATGCTGACAACCATCTCAGGCACCGGTGGAGGAGAAGAGTGTTTAGACCCAAGGTAATCTGCCAGGGGCTACATGATCTGGAGATAGTAGAGTGTTACAGGGTGGACAGGGACACCATACAGCAACTTGTTGAGCTGTGCCGGCCATGCCTCTGAGCCAGAAATAACAGAGGGGAACCCATCCCAGTGGACGTGATTGAATGTGTAAGCTTGAGAATACTAGCTACAGGTACCTTTCAAAGGCCAACTGAAGATATCATGGGGATCTCACAGGCATCAGCATTCAGGGTACTCCACCAGTTCATGGATGCCATGTTACCACATGCCAATGAGCACATATACTTCCCCCGAACACAGGAGGAGTTGGCCAGCAATATGTGTCTCTTCCACCCTCTGGCAGACTACCCAGAGGTACTGGATGCAATAGACTGCATGCACATACACATCAAGACACCACCCAGTGAGCAGGGTAGGCACTACATAAACCACAAGGGATACCCCTCCATCAACTGCCAGGTCATTTTCAATGACCAGGGCATTATCATGGATGTGTGTGTGCTGGCAGCCCTGGAAGCTGTCACAACTCCCACAGCTGTATCAGGTGTTTGCCAGGGGGGAACTTCCCATATGGCCACCTGGTGGGGGATGCTGGCTATGCACTGGAACTGTGGATGATGACTCCCATCAGAAATGTACACACACCCATGCAAGAATGCCATAATGAGGCACACGCAGAAACCAGAATCATCATAGAGTGTTTGTTTGGGATGCTGAAATCACAGTTCTGCTGCTTGGACATATCTGGTGGAGCCTTGCAGTACTCTCCAGGCATGTGTGCCCACATCTTCATAGTATGTGCCATGCTGCACAATATGACCCTGCGGAAACAGCTGCAGCAGGGACAAAATGGTGAAGGCCCTCACAGCCCACCACTATTGCCAAGGGCCCCACAGGCACAGAGGGACTCAGACCACAAACACCCTGTGCCAGCCACAGTAGGCAGATGGAGGCATGTCCAGTATGCCCATGCCTTGGCAAAGAGGGAACATATAGCACACAGACTGACAGTGTAGGCACCTATGGACTGACATCCTTCTCCACCTGCACACACAGCAAACATGGATGGCACACACACATGACCACCTGTACATTGTCATGTATAGGTGGTCTACTGTGTGCATCCTACATAGGCAGCCCTCAAATATTGTGCACACAACTGCCATTGGCACAAGGTAACTCAATACCTGAACAGTAAATTAAGCTATCAGCATGTGTCGATACTGTATGTATAGGTTCATAGGTACATAGGTAGGTACATGCCTAACTGCCCAAGGCCATTCATAAGCCTATCAAAAATGTATCTGCTTTTGCCACCCCATTGATTAAGTAACTGTTCCTCTGTGGAGCAGAGCCAATTGCAGGATCCCTGGGGTGTATCCACTGTTCCCCACCTACTCTGCAAGAATTCCCTGGAGTGTTAGTGAGGGGCTCCATATAATGTAATCAGGGATGTAGCTCCAAATCATGGGGAGTACCTGTGACAGGAATTTGTCACGCCAGCATCTTCCTGTTATAGTTGTGGCAAGGTGTAGCTCATTACAGTGTGTGGCTCACTGTGACATGGATTCCCATAGGTGGAGCATATCCATTAAGCCTGACTTGGACATGGCTTTGTTGGCCAGCAAATATCATCTCTGAGTAAACGAGATGCCACTGAGTAATGCAAACATTTATTCAGTCTGGCAGCATAGGACACATGTCTGAGGGCATTATCCCTCATTGCGAGGTACGTTTGTGGCCCTTCCACTGTCCAATGTGTCTTCTGAGGTACATCCAAAATGGGTTATCATACTCGATGATGGGATTGATGAGTGATGAGTAAGGGGCACAGTAACCTAAGTCTGTTTAGATGCGAACCCTTAAGTAATCAGATGGTCTACGTAGACGGATGTCCTAACTACTTCGCAGATATGATTGTCAAAGGAGAGATCACTATGTAATGTAGTCCCCACATACCCATTACATCATCTGAATTATACTGTCTGCCACTCATGAGTTAATATGTGTGTGTAATTTCCCAAAATGGAATGACCATGCAGTATGTGGCCTTTAGCTGGAGGCCATCACTCTGATACCCTGTGTTGGTCTATGTGAGGCCCCTTGAAGGATGTCTGTGACAGCTGGACTGTCAGTTATGGCTCCCAGTCTGCAGTAATTGCTAAACATGACCTGCTGTAGTCCACCTGTGTTAGCCCGTACCTCTGAAAAGTATATGGCAAACGGTAGGGATCCCAGGACTGAGTCCTGTGAGACACCAGTTGTGACTGGTCAAGAGTTGGACCTGGAGGCTGCTAGGCTTATCATTTGGGTTCTGTGTGTAAGCCTGTTGGTAAACCAACCTGTGATGTATGGGTGTATGTACTGGCTGGTGAGTGTAGAAATTATACCTGTGTGGGGAATGGTATCAAAACCCTTGGTGAGGTCCAGGTATTATGTGTGAACTACCACACACCACATCTAAAGTCTAGGTGACTGTAAGATGTCAAACAGGTTCAGTAGGCATGATCTGAACTCAATCAAGCTGATCTGGGTTGGGTCAAGTGTCTGGAGGTTACCATTGTCTATGTTAATGAGTGCCATGAGGATGCACTCCATAGCCATACAGATCAGGATACTCAGGCTTATGAGGTGGTAGTTACCATGGTCAGTTGTGTCACCACCTTGGTGGAGTGGAATAGCTATTGCCATATGCCAGTGAATGGCCATGTAGCCTGTGTAGAGGCTGATGTTGAATTGCTATATTAGGTGGGGGGGGTCACTTTGTCTTGTAGTGTCTGCAGGATGCAGTCTGGGACACCATCTGCTTCCATTGACACTCTGTCATGCCAATTGAAAGGGCCATTACCATCTGTATGTTTCAGATGTCTGTGATACTGTACAATTTGGGTATTGTTGTGGGCCCTGTAAGAGGTTAAGCTTGCTCCAAATGTATCATCAAGTATGTTGGTGATATCAGTATGGTCAGTATATTCAATGCAATATTGCACCAGCACAGTGCAAATCTGTGTGTTACTGCTTACATCATTGACATAGCCAAAGAAGCCTTTGTGGTCATATTCCGAATCCATGTCTACCTGTGGATGTCAGCTTTGGATGATTACATGAGTAACATAAGTATCCTGCTAATACTGGTCACGGACGTCTGCATATCTTGGGATTTGCTGTTGTTCTGGACTACTGTCCTACTTCTGTTGTATAGCCTGTATAATGCAGGGGTTCAGCGGACTGGTGTCCTTGTGTAGGAGTAGCGAGTCCTGGTTTACCATTGATGGCATGACCCATACATCTTTGTAGGTGCTTATAGAGTGCATTTGTAATTCTGTCTATATCTTGAGCAGTGTCATCCCTGAGCATGGGGGCTGTGAACCCTCCCACCTCTTGTCATTAGTACTGTGAATTTAGCTGTAGGAAAGGTATTCACTGTGTGTTCCTTGGGTGGGGGAGATGGTTGGGAGTGGAAATCATCAGTGAATAGTTCATGGTCAGATCTAAACAGTGACCGGTTTACCTCTGCTGTAGTGCACCTGTTGCACATGTCAGTGATTACCACTTCTAGTATGTTTTCACCTCTCGTTAGTCCATCTACCAACTGATACAGGTCATATGAGGTGATAAATCCCAGGAAGTACTGGGCGTGGAAGTGAATACTTGAGTAGTTTATCCAGTTAAGTGTAGGGTAGCTGATATTGACCAATAACAGGGTGTCTGGTAGGACTGTCATGTTTACCACTGTCTCCAGATAGTTGTAGTGGTACTCCTGGTTCATGGAGGGTTAACTGTAGCAGCTCACAGCTTGCATTGCAGTCGTGGCTGATGTTAGCTGCACATGGATGATCACAGAGGTATCATGCTGCCTCACTAACTTGGAGGTGTAGATATCCCCGATGAATATGGATACACCCCCTCCATATCTGTGCCAGTCCATGTACAGTGGCTGAAATGTGTATTATGGTTTGCAGTCTGGTAGTTCCGGTGTGCTCACAGGCCTTATACAGGTCCCAGTCAGAGAACAGATGATGTAGATGTTGTCCATACTGAGGAGTGCTGTGAGTGCGTGTATGTTGTGAGTACTACCCTTGGTGTTGAGTAGCCTAACCCTCATTGATTCCACTATTTTGCAGTTCATGGAGGTGAGATTCACCTCTGAGACCTGCCTAAAAATGGCACCATGGGGGTGCCAATAGCCTTGCCCAGCATTCCAAAGCCTTAGGCTGACACATGCAAGTTGGTATGGCATTGTTGTAGGCATGTTTCCCATTTGTGCTTGTGTCCCATCTTTCCTGTAGGTAACCTGCTGGTAAGCAATACAAAGCCTGAAACCTATACAAGTCCACTAGCTTCCAATATAGGATTTTGGAGTGATTATGTATCAGTAGTCTGTATGCTATTGCTGTACTTAACTGTTGTCTGACTACATGGTGATTTTACACTGTATATTGTGATCAGAAAACTCTGTATAATCACATATGATGTTGGAGAAGGCCTGCACTGTAGAGGTTCACAGATAGGTAGTAGGCTATCTGCCCAAGGGCATTTAGAAGCATAGCTACAGTGTGGTGGCTTTACCTGCACCATTGATAAGGTAACTGAGCCTCTGTCAAGCATAGCCAATGAAGTGATTCCAGGCAGAGTTGCTGGAAGCTGTTGAAGACTGGGGTGCTGTCGGGTGATAGGGGCACATAGTGATCTCAAAAGGGCATGTTAACATGAAAACCCAACAGCATTCAATTTCCCCAACAGGACTTGCAGCTATAAAACTGGAGTGGTTCCCCCACGCCCTGGCTGTATGTTTCTGGGACACATGATCCCAGGAGTGTATATACTGTTGCCTGGTCACACATCAAGGTTACCCCTGAAGTGTGTCAGTGAGGGGCTGTGCCAAATGTAGTTAGGATGTTAATGTTTAGTCTCTCAGTTCATGTTTCATGTTGGTGTTTCGTGAAGCTCACTGGGTGTGGGGGGCTCCGCCTGTTGTGTAGCCAAGTTTACACATAGGATACATGGACATAGGAAATAGGCAGAAGGAACGTTAATGTCAATAGTGTAATGGCTGCAGCATTTACATAATATCTGTGCAGTCCTGGTTGAAATCCCAATAAAGTCAGAGATGATTTACATGTTACACAGTATACCTTAACCACAGCTTGTATATATAGGTAGTATTCCACAGAATAATAAACATTTAGAACACACAACTGCTGAAATGTACGTTAATCACCCTTGCACTACCAGTGCCTGCTCTGAGAGGTAAAATGAACACTGCCAGGATTAGAACACGCAACCATGTACTCAGTCTTCACAATAACCTACCACTAAGCTTCCTGAGATGTACCAATGGCAGCTGTGTATTCTGACAGGTTAAAACACAAAAGGGAGGAATGTGTGAAAATAGGACAAACCGCCATGTACCCAATGAAAGGTGTATGGCATATATATATATATATATATATATATATATATATATATATATATATATATATATATAGCTATATATATATATATATATATATATATATATATATATACACACATATAGCTATATATACACATATAGCTATATATACACATATAGCTATATATATATATATAAATCAACATATATATAGAGAGAGAGGGAGAGAGAGAGAGATATGTCGATATATAGGGATATACATATATATCTAGATATATAAATAGGTTAACAACATCTACACAACCATGCAGGTACATATAAATGGGATACCTACCAAATACCAAATGCCTGACATACCGGCGCGTGTAATCATGAGGCTTAAAGACCAAAAGACCACAGTACCAAAACACCAGAAGCGAGAGTTTTGAAATTCCGATGTTAAGGGACATTTAGTTAGTGCTTCTGGTGTTGCGGTTCAGGTAGGTTACTGTGTGTAAGTGTGTTTCTGAGGGCTGTAGTGTGTGTAAGTGTGTGTTCTGAGTGTGGTGTGTGTTCCTGGGGGACTATAATGTGTGGGTGTCGGTTTGCTTTGTGCATCTGTTTGTGCGATCTCGGAGGTAGAATATTAAAGTAGGGGAGGTGTGGGGGGTGCAGCCACCCACATGGAGGGTGTAGGGGGGCTTGTTTGGATGTGGTTGGTAGCAGTGTGTCTGTGTGTGCATGTGTGTGTTTTGTGTTTGTGTTACTTTTGCGAGTTTGACTGTCGCGAGTGTGAGTGTTCGGTAATGTGGGGTTTGGGAGTCTGGGTCCGGTACTGTGGGCTTCGGAAATATGTGTGTTCAGAATTCCATACGTATCCCGTATACAGCGGTTGAAGTGTTCATATATGAGTATAACATGGACCATAGCAATCACACATTCCGCCACGACCAAACTTTATGAACAAAGGATATGGAGAGTATATGCCTATACATTATTACAAATATGTGCTATGGACATGAGCCAAAGATAGGGTTACCACCTGTCCCACTTTGCAAGGGACAGTCCCTCTTTGGGCGGTTGTGTCCTGACCAAAAATATTAAAAATGGCAATTGTTCTGAGATTGTAGGATGTAATTATGTCCCATATATAATGTAATAGTTGCATAAAATAGTTATTTCTGTATCTATACCTACATGTTACAAGAAACAGGATGAGCAACTAAACTGCTACAAGAATAAGCTTTTATGTAGGCAAAAAAGGAAAGTTCTATTCTTTGTACTGACCGTGGGTTTGTGTCAGCCTGTAAAATCTGATGTGTGTCCCAAAAATGTCCCACTATGACCATTTGAAAAGGTGACAACTCTAGCCAAAGAGGGTCAGTCACCAACACAACTCCAATGACTGCAAATACCTATGACAGAAATACATAGACAGCTTTCATGTAGCAATGCTTTATTACATTCTGATGTATTGCCAAAAGGATTCAAGGACTAACATCGCCTGCATGCTATACAGGAACCAATTAACAGTGCCTTAATGAATCAGCCTGCAATTACCATAGTATTAGTCCACTAAGGGATAGGTGTTCAAATAGGGAAGGATCCCTCTCACACATATCGATTATCTATAAAAGCAGTTCCTACACACCTGCATCTGCTATGTACACCCACCAACATTTCCCCCACACCCAAACCAATTACAATACAAACTGTAATAACATCACAAATCATTCACTCACTGTACAACATCTGCAGAAGCCTTAACATACCTAGTCAGAAACACACTAACATGGCCCTATGTGAAATAGTTTCTGTTATACAATGGAACAGCTGCTGATGTTACAGGGTTTGTTTGCACTAATCCTGTTTCAGAGGGCTGTGTGTACACCAGGAAGAGTTACCAATTACTGATTAACAGCACAGTATTTATACACATGTACACCAAACCAAAGATGTCTGCTGAGCACACTGTAAACCACCTAACATTTCATGCATAGCCATACAGCCTTGAGCTGCTCAAACATCCTTGCCAGACTGAAACGTCTATAGAAGTATGAGGTACAAACAAACCTTACAAAAACAAGAAGTTAGTTCCAAATATTCCAAGAAGAAGAAAACACCACGAACAGTGGATCCAGCCAAATAATCCTTAAAAAACTTTTATTCGATGCCAAACATAATATTTACAACACAATAAATCAAGCACTTTCGCCTGATAATATCAGGCTTTATCAAGATTCTTCTTTGAAGGATGTGCTGTACTTTAAATAGTACAATAATTTCCGGTTAACAATTAATTTGTTAATCAGCAAGCAATTGATGCTTCCAATCAAAATGAATTAACCTTTTAAAACTAGACTAAATATATATCTACATTCATTGACCTTAAATTTAACTATGCAACAGTCTTATTTATATGCACACTTTTTAATGAACTGCTGTAGTTTCATATAACCTAAATGTAAGCCATGTAACCTATAAAATCCATGAATCTATTGTTGTCATCTATTACCGTTTTGTACATTATAATATTATAAACACAGGGTGTAATGTAGCTTTTTAGCTCTAAAATCTCCTCACACAAAATTTGAATGAATAAAATAAATAAATAAGTAAATATTCATATTATATCATTAAAAACCTCATAAATAGTAGTTCATATACTAAAAATATTAAATCTTAAATATTAAAACAAAATGCAATAAAGAAAATACAATTATCAGCCATTAATCATCAAAACTTGCATGCCACTAATATAGATTTTTTATGGCATGTGCCTGTAAAATAATAATGCATTTTCTTCACATCATTGAAAATCAATTATGTGAACAGTGGAGTAACAACTAAAGTGCATGTGCCTGTACATATTGACCTAAAAAACAATGCATCACTAAAAATTAATTATTAATTATTAAGTATTAGTGTTCCCATTACAGTCTAGCTCGCCTAATCTTTAGAACACTCCTAATACTAATGGTGTCATTCAACCCTGGGGGTTTGGCCGCATTTAACTTGATTTGCCATAATAGTTCTTTATACTCAAGTGATACTTCCCATTCCCCACCTCTAGGGTTCTGTGTGACCTGTTCTAACACCAAAAGTTTTAAAACCATGTTTGGACATACTAGTGAATGTTTAAAAAAAGCATTTGATTCCTTTTTTTTACTAATTTCATAAAAGTGTTCGTATATCCTTTTATGGAGCATTCTTTCCATTTTGCCAACGTAGAAACCGGAACAACTTGTACATACCCCAAGGTATACTAGCCCCTTTGTACCACAGTTGTAGTAATTAGTTGGCTTTACTTTAAATTTCCTAGCTGTAATGTAATAATTATTGTTGTTGAATATGTGTGGGCATTGTTTGCAGGCCCCACATTTGTACGTGCCCACTTTTGATTCATGAGAAGTGGAGTTCATAGTCACCTGCCTTTCAAACAAACCCTTTAAATTAATATTTCTTGCATTAACAAATTTAGGTTGTGCATAAATATAGTTCATAGTGTCATCATGGGTCTTTAAGACTGGCCAATATTTAAGTACCACCTTTTTGACCTTACCAGAATCATTGTTAAAAGTGTGTACCAACATGTTGTGTGTTTCCTGGTGCCCCATATTCTTGGTTTGGACAAACTGGTCCAATTCTTTACCTAATAAGGGAGCATATTTATCTTCTCTACTTCCTACTACTTCTCCCGTCATTTTGTCAAATAGGTGTTTGGGGTATCCCCTTTCCATAAAGAGGGTTTTGAGCAACTGAATCTCTTTTAAAAATAACTCCTCTGTACTACACATTCTTGATGCTCTAATCAGTTGCCCTTTCAATATACCCCTCTTCTGCGACAAAGGATGCCCACTATCAAAGTGGAGATATGAATTCGATTCTATTGATGACAACAATAGATTCATGGATTTTATAGGTTACATGGCTTACATTTAGGTTATATGAAACTACAGCAGTTCATTAAAAACTGTGCATATAAATAAGACTGTTGCATAGTTAAATTTAAGGTCAATGAATGTAGGTATATATTTAGTCTAGTTTTAAAAGGTTAATTCATTTTGATTGGAAGCATCAATTGCTTGCTGATTAACAAATTAATTGTTAACCGGAAATTATTGTACTATTTAAAGTACAGCACATCCTTCAAAGAAGTATCTTGATAAAGCCTGATATTATCAGGCAAAAGCACTTGATTTATTGTGTTGTAAATATTATGTTTGGCATCGAATAAAAGTTTTTTAAGGATTATTTGGCTGGAGCCACTGTTCGTGGTGTTTTCTTCTTCCTACAAACAAACCTTGCATAAGTAGCAATGTTCTGAAATATAACAGCTGTACTCACATGTAGAACATCTTCTAGCCATTACACACAATCCATGGGAGTTATGATGCTAATGTATCTCTGTCTGTCTCCATATAGCTATTGCAATACATCACAAACTACACCTCCAGGCCTTCTTCCTCGAAAGTAAGGCAAAGGGACAACGCCCAAGTGGAGTACTCAGTTATACACCACTGTTGCTATGGCATTGGCTAATGGAGTAGCTGCACAGCTGATGTGCATGTAATTAACTACTTTGGAACACCAATTGGTGGTCAGGATAGCACATATTACCAATATTTAACTATAAAAGGATGGCTTGTCACACATTCATATCATCTGTATATACCAGCAGAACATTGCAAAGAAGATAGAAACACAAACTTTAAAGGATTGAAATAACAGTCAATGACACCTCGGGTTACTAATAAGGTATGTAAAACACTCAGTATGTCTGTGTATGAAGTACCTGCTCTGTAATATTTAAAGTGTACGCAATGCATATAGTGGAAACAGTTATCTTGTAGTGATGTATTGTTGAACATAGTAACGCTTGTAGTATTTATGTGTGTACTGCTGTAGGTCACATGGCAAACACCTCATACACCACAAAGGATGCTATATAAGGGCTTTGAACCCAACAATTCCTCTCCAGCCGCTGTCAGTGGCAGGGTTGGTCCAACAGGTATGTGCTATAACAGGGGATAGTATATGTTGATATATTGTAACAGTAGGCATATGTATGGGTGTATTACTGAGAATAACATGTTGAAGGTGGGCCTACTGTGCAATTATGATTTGCATCGTGGGATATTGTGCCAATAACTGTGTGATGTACAGTATTGTAGGCAGATATGTATTACATTTTACTTAGCATTACTGTTATGTTAGGCAAACATTAGTTATGTCGATTGGCATTTACAATACACAGTAACAGGATACATATGACTTGTAGTCACCAGACAGTTTATCAGCATGATAGCAAAGTAAAATGGAAGAGCTAGTTAACTATCCATGCACATAAGGCATGTAATAGGTTCATAGGTAGGTATTAGGCTGTCTATCCAAGGATATTTATAAGCCTAGCTAGAGTGTGTTGGCTTCTGCCACCCACTTAGGTTAGTTCCCTGTGCCTCTGTCCAGCAGAGCCACTGCAGTGATCCCCTGGGTACATGTCTGTCTCCCATCCACCCGTCAAGGTTTCTCTTGAAGAGTGCTAGTGAGGGGCCCTGCCTGATGTACATTGGAATCATGTTCCAAAGCATGGGGAGTCTCCGGGTCAGGAATCTATCCCTCCAGCACTTCCTAGTTACCATTGTGGTTAGGTTTATATCCTTAGAGCATGTGGCTCTCAGGGGCTTTTGTTTAGGTGGAGCATATCCAGCAATACTGGGTTGGACATGGGCCTTGTATATCAAGCAGAGATCACCTCTGAGTACATGGTATGCAACCGAGTACAGCTGGAGTTTCTTTAGTTGGGCAGCATAGGTCATCTGTTTGAAGTCAGTAATCCTTTTGGTGTGGTACTGTTGTGGTCTTTCAAGCTGCTGCAGTTGTCTTGTAAGGTACATCCCAAATGGGGTGTTGTTTCCTTTAATGGGTCTAATAAGTCAAAAGTAGAGAGGCACAGTGGCCTCCTTTGTTCTGGATGCAAACCCATATGAGATTGGGGGGCCATGAAGAAGGATATTCTAACCACCTTGGCATTATGTTATCCAATGAGAAATTGCTATCTACTTCGGTTCCCAGATCCCTTATTACTTTTTTGTATGTAGGGTACTAGCACCTATGTGGTAGTCCGCAGGTAATTAGTTTTATCCAAAGGGGATGACTATGCACTTTTTGGCATCCAGCTTGAGGCCATGATATTGACACCACGTATCCGTCTCAGTGCGACCCTTCTGGAGGGTGTCTGTATCAGCTGGGGAACCAATTATGGCACCTAGTTTGCAATCGTCTGCAAGCCTTTTCAGCCAAAGTCCTCCTATGCTTGCCTGTACCTCAGAGAAGTATATACCGAAAATGAGGGGTCCTAGGATTGATCCTTGGGGGTTGCCACTTGTAACTGGTTTACAGTCGGACCTAGGGTATGCAACTCCTACTGTGTGGGTTCTGTCCATGAGCCACTTTGCAAACCATCTCGTAACATAGGGGTTAATGTTCAGGTGGGTGGGTATGTTGATAATACCAGAATGGGGGATGGTGTTGAAAGCCTTTGAGAGATCAAGGTAGGCTGTGTGGACCTCCTTACCCTCATCTAATGCCTTGGTAACTGTCTCAAAGAAGTCCACCAGGTTTAGGAGGCATAGTCTGCCCTTAACAAAGCCAAACTGGGTGGGGTCAAAGGTTTGGGGGTACCCAATGTCTCTCTGAATGAGATCCATGATGATGTACTCCATAGCTTTGCAGACCAGGCTAGTCAGGCTTATAGGGCAATAGGTCCCGTGGTCCATTGTGGCGCCACCTTTGTCGAGTGGGATAACTGTTGCTGTTCACCATTCAGGGGGCACAAAGACTGATGCGAGGCTATTATTGAACATGGTGCGTAAGTGGAGAGCCAGTTCATTCTGAAATTTGTGTAAAACGCAGCCTGGGATGTTGTCCAGTCCCATGGATGCTGTGATATTGGCTTTTGAGATTGCAGCTTTTAACTGCGTAGTTGTGATTACAGGGACTCTGCATTCTTCCTGTATAAATATGGGCCCTTTAGGGGGTGAGAGGGGGGGAAGGTAGCACTGAACCTATCTGCCAGGATGTTGGCAATATCAGTTGGTTCTGTAATGTTCATGCCTATGTGCTGTAACTCAGAGGAGATCTGGGTGTTGCCATCAAGATATTTGACATAGCTATAGAATGCTTTGTGGTTGCCCTTGGAATAAGTGATGGTTTTGTTTTCGTAGTTAGCTTTGGAGGATCTTATAAGGGATCTCAGCTTCTTACTGAGGCTGACCAAGGAGCTCCTCCACTCATGGGCTTGTACTCTCTTTTGCAACAGTTTCCTCCTTCTGTTGTACAGTTTGTTTATGGCAGGGGACCACCAGATTGGCTTCCTTTGTTTGGAGGATAGCGTCTTGGTTCTGTTTGGGATCCATGCACTTGTGTAAGTGCTTATAGAGTGCATTTGTGTAGGATTCAGCAGTTGTAACTGTATTGTCCATCTGCATGGGAGTCATGAAGTTCACCACTTCTGTCTTAAGAAGCATGAAGTTGGCTTTGTTGAAATATTATACTGTAGTTTCCTTAATGGGAGGTAGGGGCAGGATGTGGATATCAAGGGTGTTTAGCTTATGGTCGGATTGGACCAACGAGGAGTTGACTTCAGGTGTGGAACACCAGTCACTCATGTTGGTAATGCCTAGGTCTAGGATATTGTTGCTCCTGGTGGGGATGTGGATAAGTTGATTCAGGGCATTGGAGGTTATGAATTCCAGAAAGCGTTGAGCTAATGAGTTGGTACACGAGTAGTTTTCCCAGTTAATGGTATGGTAGTTGAAGTCACCCATTAGTAGGGTGTTTGGTTGAACCCTAAGAATTTCCAGTACATCAAGAAAAGAGGAGTGGGAATCTTGGGGCATGGTGAGGGATCTGTAGCAAGCTACAATTTGGATTGCATGTTAGCCCAGAGGTAGTTTCACTTGGATAACCTTGGATGCATTGTGCTAAGCAACTAGCCTGGAGGGGTGGATATCCTTTATGAATATGGACACATCTCTGCCTTGGGTGTTTCGGTCCAAGTTACGTGGCTGAAAAGTGTGGTATGAGTTATAGTCTGGTAGTGCAGGGGTGCTCTCTGGAGCCTTGAACCAGGTCTCAGTCACTGCACAGATATCGATGTTCTCCATTACAAGGAGTTCCTCGAGTGAGTGCATTTTGAGATTTAGACTTCCAGCATTGAGTAGCATTACCCTCAGTTTGTGCTTGCCTGTTCCTGTTATGGTGGTGAATATGTTATTTAAACCTTGCCTATAGAAGGCACTATAGGGGCAGCAAGAGCCTTAGCCAGTATCCGAAATCCCAGGGGCGACAGGTGCAGGCCATCTGCGGCTAAGCATTGTGGTCTGTCGATGATCTCATCCCAAGTAGACAGATACTAGATCCCCTTAGAATGATACTAGAAGCTTAGCCAATTGTTGAAGTCAATCATTTTGTTCTTGTACTGCGGTATCATTCTGGGCGATGGCAGAATGTTACTCAGGGCTAGGGTCATACCTGCCTGGGCTACAAGATCGGAGAGCTTTGTCATGTCTCTTTCCATGTAGTCCATGGAGGTACTTTTCAGGTCATTCACACCAACATGGACAATGACAGAGTCATATTTGGACTTATTGTGGAGTGAGCTGAGTGTGTGGGTTATGTGGCAGATCCTGGTACCCGACAGGCAGCTGACAGTAGCCTTCTCCTCGTTTAGCCTGGTGAGTGGGATATCAGTGTGCCTGACTATAGAGTCACCTATGGCTAGTGTGTTGGGTACATTGTTTTGCCTTATTGGCTGTGGTTGAGTGGCACACTGAGTCTGTAGGCTATGTGTCATTGGGGTTGTGTTAGGGGATGGAGGCTGCTTGCATTTCTGCTTTGGAGGTCTCTGTTGCTTAGACATATTGTTATTGAGAGCCTGCGTGAATGTGTTTGTGTTACTATGTGTGGATTATGGTGGTGTAGATTTAGTGAGACTATGTGATGAGTGTGGTGTGGTGCAAATGTTTACCTTCTCCACATGACTGTCAAGTTCAGTCTTGGTTGGAGAGAGCTTTACCTCCAGTTTGGCTAGATAAGTGCATCTCTCACAGGTTGTAGTGTTGGGTGGTAGGCAGAGAGGGGTGTCTGTGTACATGAGGCAATTTCTACATTGCCTCAAGATGCCCAGATTCATCAGATTGACCGGAGCGGACACTGGGAGCTGACCCTTGGACATGCCTGAATATAAAACTATTTTCCTCTAGATAAGTGAGAAAAGTGAGTACAAGAGCTGTTTTACTCTAAGCAAGTGAGAAACGTACGTACAAAAACTGTTTACCTCTATGTAATGAGAAATATTGAGTGCTAGAGTAATTAGTAGTATACTTAGTGCTTACAAGTGCTGAGCATGAATAAGCAATCCAGATAGGGTCTTGGATAACATTAACACACTCCCCCCCCCCAACAGGTACACGGTTATATATCCATGTATACTACAGAGCCCCTGTAACCACAACTATGCAGGTACAAGCTGCACGCAGGCTGCATGGGACCTGTCCACATCCCAGGTTGTATCACACATATGGCAAAATAAGTTGCTCTCCACATACACATCATGTAAAACATAGCTTCATGTCAGGCTGTGTACACACTGAATGGTGCACACCAACATTTATTACAACCCACAAAGGGGAAGACACCACTGATAATGGGAACTACTGCACTACTACCCTGCTGAGTCTGGTCTGAAAGGCCATGAACCTTGATCAACTTATTTGATGTCAGCAGTGCAGATGTAGATGACTGTAAGGTTGATTTCACACTGCATGTCACAGGAGTGTTTTGCAATGGGACTGCTGGCAGAACCAACACTACAGCAGGTGTTTGAATAATACATGCACATTACACCAGTGTCAGCTACAGTAAGATAGGGTTAATTCATTGTACTTACCCTCATTGTAGTCTATAACACACAGATTAACAGAAGGCATCTGCCTATTGAAGTTTGTGAATGACTATGTCCTAGGAGCAATAGCTGACCCTGAGTGTTGTGGACAACATACAGAAGGGTCTTTGTGGGTGAGATGTGTTACATATGGCCACAATCTGACAGCTACATATTGCATTGTCACCCCTATGTTAATAACCCTGTACCCATGAACTACCACCTAGGCAATGATCAACATAATGGACACTATGTGTAAGGGATGCAACTGGGCAGTTGTCTTTCCTGTGATAGTTACGTCACCACAGCTGCCAGGTAGTCATATGGGGCAACCCTAATCATGACAGGGTGCCATCCATGAATATAGAGATCATTGTCCAGCCATACTCAACACTCAAATGACCCATATCAGAGCACATATTTCCTTTAAGGGGTATTGGCCATGTTCAGATGGCCTAACCCCATAACCAGTATGTAGCATGATGCCTACCCTGAATAAAGCCATGTCCAACCCAGTAATGTTGGACATGCTACACGTACCCATCCTCATCTCCAACACATACTTCATGGACATCCACCTTCCTAGTACAAGGATCACCACATGCTGGACAGATCCTTGTCCCATACACTTTACATACTCCTGCCATACTATGCATCCCTGTCCAGCAAAGCTGCACATTGCCCCCCTCTGAGTCATGGTGTGATGACCACATGGTAAATGTATAATTAACCCTGTGGATCAGTTATGTGGCACTGCTTCACCTGGCCCCAGAAACCTGCCTATCGGCTACAGCTAGGTAACCTTTCATCCTAGATTCATACATGGCCCAGGGCATATAGCCTACTAGTTGACTTTGACCATACATGCTACAGTTGATATCCATCCCTGCAAATACCATCTGGCTAGCCAGCGTCCCATGTGTATCACATGTGCAACACAGGTGATGCATGGCAGGATGTTGAACTGCTGTACAGTGCCGTGTAGATGTATATGGCAAAACACATACATGTAAAACATTCCATGAGCAAGTATGCAGGGTCACAGGTCATGTCTGTTAAGGCAGTGTAAGTCTTTATATGTGACATATACACAGCATCAAGGTTGACTGCATTAATGTGGAAACATCCAGGCATGTGCTGATAGGTAAGAATACCAGTACAGGCAAACAGACATGCCCACATCAAGACAGCATCCACATGGAGTATAAGCAATGTAATCAGGTGACACACACACACACATATGGTGATAATATCCAATCACCATTGAGTGTCGAATGTGTGTGACACAAACATGTCAGTGGTGTCAGTGTCATGTAGATTTGCAAAGACAACTATTTAATCGTGATAAATGTGATACACATGTATGTTCAGCTGTAGCTCTGTACGTCTCTGTGAGTTACTGTGATCTGATTATGTCTTCCAGGTATGCCGCATGCAAGGCTACCACCTTATACATGCTTGGAGGATGAGACCCTCATCCCATACCTACATGAAAATCATGATGTCCTGTTCAGCCATGTGCCACAGGATGCACAGCAGTGGGATGCCCTGTGCAGGAACTTCACAGGAGGGTTAATGATGTGGGTGGCCACAACGGCACATACCAGCAGGTGCACAGACACTGTACAGACCTCATTAGCTGAGTGAAACAGCGTGTGAATGCAATCACCAGGGAACAATGTGCAACAGGTGGTGGGCCACCAACCCAGCCCCCACTCACACATACCGAGGAGCTACTGGCCAATCTGGGGACACCTGCAGAACAACATCCACAAGCCTTAGCTGATATCATGGATGTGGGTGTCTCTCAACCACTGAGCCTGGAGTTGCCTGGTAAGTCATTACTGCTCATATAACAACTATATTCCATATAGTTACATGTGTCACTGTACAATATGCAATGTAACATCATATGCAAGGCATGTATACACACATGCCACATACTATAGTATACTACTCTGTGTATGCACACATGTGCATACTCCATAGTATAGTCTATTGTACTGGCATATGTGTTAACATGCACATTGCACCCTGTAGCTATCATACAGGCATGGATAATGATCATACTGCTGTGTCACTCCTATTTAGGTACCTCTGGCATTCTGCTGCAACAGCAGCCCGTTGCAGGTGAGACTGTTATTATTTATCGAGCATGTTAATGCACAGATCTATCTGCCATGTGGCCATTTACCACATGTACACATAATGTATGGTCCTGTTACAATATACAGGTCGGACCTGCAATGCATCACAATGGCTACCCATGTGCAATACTTGCAAACTATGTGAAACACCGACATGAAACCTCAGAAACTGTCATTGCCAGATGTGTGGACAGCTGTGCATACAATGGTGTAGGTGCTGTTTACTGTAGGGACATGTGCTGTTTACTGTAGGGACATGTACTACAGATCAGAACTACACATGTGGGAAATACAAACAGTACTACACAGTGAGCTGGATTATGGCCAGCTCACAGGCTTCACCAGTGTGGATCATACCCCTGCTATGAATGTCACGCAATGTGATGTGCTATCTGACATGTCCATGACATATAGTGGGCTGGCTGCAACACTGCCCAACTATCCTAAAAAACATATCCCACATACCACACATACCACTTTTTGTCTGCATAACCCTGTCATCGGTGGAGCATATGACATCTATGGGTGTATGTCATATGGGGCAACACAGACATCTGAAATAGACGCCTGTCACAAACATTTGGCCAACACATGTACACACATGGCCATGGAGGATGGCCAGAGACATGAAGCAACACACACAGATGTGACGTGCTTGTGTGTACACCCTGTCGTACATTGGCACCACATGGTCCAACTATGGCCTTTGTGTAATGGTTATATTGCAGATTTTGAACACTAGACATCCTACAGGCCTGTGCACATCTTGTGTAGGCGTGACATCAATCCACCACAGAAGATGTGTTGAACATATTGAATGTGTCACGACATGACAGCAGTCACCTGTACAGTATCCACATACATACACAGACAACCACATCAGCTCACTGATACAGTACATTCCCCTTGCTGGTGTCGGACATCACTGACATCCTTGCTCCTTGTGTGTGTGTGTGTGTGTGTGTGTGTGTGTGTGTGTGTGTGGTACACAGATGTCATGTGGGACATGGTGTACCAACGAGTTTGCCATGTCTTGCCATAGTTGCCAGACAGCAGCAATATGGTTGCAGATGTACAGGGTTGTCATCCGTATACCGTTCAGTGACCTGTGTCACAAGTTCCACATCATGGTTTAGCGTGTATACACCTCAGTGACGTGGGTCACATTCCACAGTATATATGTATTGTATCTGAACACAGTCATGGCTATGAACTGTGTCTGTAGCTCACACTGTATAGCAATAGAGAAGCCTCATGATTCCCTGCAATGGCCATGCACATCAGCTAAATGTGCAGTATATCTGTAGGATGGACAGACAACACTGCATTAGGACACCATTACCCCACTGTATATTTGGCATGACACCATTGTGTTAAACATGTATGCATGTCATTGCACATGTCAGCAGATCACATGTCATACTACAAGTGATTTTCAAGGTCATATGCCACACATCAGGCAGGTGTACTGTTAACCTGTGCTGGTCTACATGGTGTAACACAGGGATGTATGCTAACTACTACTATGATTGTGTAATTTGCATGCTTTCTGCTATTACACATGCATGCTGTTGTGTGCAACCCAGGGATGTATGATAACTACCACTATTATTGTCTGAGCTGCATGCCGTCTGCCGTATCACATGCATGTTGCATGCCTTCTGTCATATCACATGCATGTTGGGTGCCATAACGTGTGGCTGTGTGTGTGTGTGTGTGTGTGTGTGTGTGTGTGTGTGTGTGTGTGTGTGTGTGTGTGTGTGTGTGTGTGTGTGTGTGTGTGTGTGTGTATGTGTGTGTGTGTGTGTGTGTGTGTGTGTGTGTGTGTGTGTATTGTATAGAGTGTAATGTGCAGTTCTTATCTGCCCCTCACAGGTGATGTAGGTGCGTTCCGCTCCTGCGGTCCATCTGATGTTAGTGTCCCCACAGACTCTAGCAGTGATGATGAATGTATGATTGAGGCACAGGCATGGTTGCCAGGGGCTGAATCTGTGCCATTGGTTGACATTCCACCTATATCCCCTCATCCCCACACACAGTTCTCATGCCAAGACATACCCCATCACCAATGGCCATAGAGGAAGGACAGTTGGTGTGTGGTAGCTTTTGACAGGAAAGTGTGGAGGCTATGGAAGGTGTGCCTGCATACCATGGTGTCAGCCAACTGACTGGTGATGCCCCAAACAGGCATCTGTCCAGTGCTGCTCATAGGAGGACCTCTGGTCAACATGCCCCTGCAAGACAGATCGCAGCAGCTGGTGTCACCCGACACATGTTTCAGGCTGTAATGGAGGCACAGGCATGTGCTGAATGGCACAACAGAGAAGATAAGAGGCTTCAGAGGGCTGCTGTCTGTTCTTTAAACAACATCCAGGCAATGGTAAATGCTCAACAGCAGATTGCTGAAGCCTTGGATAGATGATTAGGTGACATGGTTGTAGTCCTATGACCATGGCATAACAATCCGTGAGTGTGAGCTGTCTGTGCTGGAACATCTGGTAGGAATGAGGAGTCAGGCACGTGGATGTAGGCCCGCTACATCACCTGTTTCAGGTCTACATGAACGAGTTACCTCACATGCCCGATCCATTAGTGGCAGTAGCAGCAGCAGCAGTGCAGCTGGTGCTGTGCTGTCCACACCACAACACAGCAGGCCACTTGCACATGGCCTTGGATGGTCCAAAAAGGGACACAGTTCCAGTGGACATGTGTCATCAGACAGTACCCAATCTGCACCTCTGCCTGGTAGTGCCCGTGCAACCCCTGGCAGGCACAGGTCATGTGGCCTTGGCTGGACACCGTGAACTGTAAAACCTGGCCTGTACAGTCTGTAGACATCAATAATACCCCTGTGCTGGCCAGACACATGCCAGAACTCTGTGCATACATACACGCACACACCAGAAACATATATAGAGCATCACAACACACACATGCATAACATCCACACATGCCCAGTTAGATCAAAGGCCCTAACTCACACACATGATGTCATCCAATGGTGTAGCCTAGGCCTCTGGCAAACATTGTCACCCTGTGCATATGATGATGTCTGTGAGGCATCCCTGTCATCCACACCATCGGTGCAGGGACTTGCTCATATGGTCTGATGCACAGGGTGAACAGACTAGGAAGATAAGTGTAGATTACAATTATTGTGTACTGTTGACAGGCAGCAGACATACCATGTAGTATAGGTGTACAATGCATTTTGTACTGTTAACAGTATGTGTCATGTGTAACAACAGTATCTGCATGTTGGTCATGATGTTCTGCTTTCCTCCTTCAGGTCTAATTGCACATGCCGGTGGATGTCAGTGTTTGCAGTTAGTGTCCCATATGTAAATGTGGACGACTCACAGGTATGTATGAAAATACCAGCATCCACCTTGTAGCAGAGGTATGTATGAAAATACCAGCATGCACCTTGTAGCACAGGTATGTATGAAAATACCAGCATGCACCTTGTAGCACAGGTATGTATGAAAATACCAGCATGCACCTTGTAGCACAGGTATGTATGAAAATACCAGCAGGCACCTTGTAGCACAGGTATGTATGAAAATACCAGCAGGCACCTTGTAGCACAGGTATGTATGAAAATACCAGCATGCACCTTGTAGCACAGGTATGTATGAAAATACCAGCATGCACCTTGTAGCCCAGGTATGTATAAAAATACCAGCATGCACCTTGTAGCACAGGTATGTATGACAATACCAGCATGCACCTTGTAGCACAGGTATGTATGAAAATACCAGCATGCACCTTGTAGCACAGGTATGTATGAAAATACCAGCATGCATCTTGTAGCACAGGTATGTATGAAAATATCAGCATGCACCTTGTAGCACAGGTATCTATGAAAATACCAGCATGCACCTTGTAGCACAGGTATGTATGAAAATACCAGCATGCACCTTGTAGCTTCCACATCATAGTTAGAAAGTCCCACATTCCAAACACGTCTACTGATCCAAGAGCATGATAGCTGTGTATTAAGCTACTGTGGCTACAGACGTGACATCCATACTGGGTGACATCACAGGTACAGTTACATGGAGTGGGGAGGTAAGAGAGCGGTCTAGCTGATGACAAGGGTAAAGGCCAGTGGGAAGCATGATGCCTCATTGGGAAGCAGTAATACACATTCCCATGACAGGATGCGAACACACAAATACACCCATACACTCAGGTATTCACACACATGTATTCAGAGACACAGTAACACACCCACACACTCACAGATTCACCGACACAGTAACACACACACACACACACACACACACACACACACACACACACACACACAGAGTTGCTAGTGTTGAGGTGAGGACCCCTGCCCATGTGCAGATCATCATTACAGTACTGTGCACTTACGTGAAGCACCACAGAGATTACACATGTACAGGCAGTCAGAATGACCTAAGATCGTGGCCAGCAACATGGATAGTAGATTGCGTTGCCTGGATGGGGGAGGGGTTTATCAGTTCACTATGGTAACATACATCCTCACTACAGGAACCAGACAGCCATACATCCATACACACACACACACACACACACACACACACACACACACACACACACACACACACACACAAACACACTGTGGCATTCACTATTGAATACATCTATGTCAAGCACATACAGATACCTCACATGTGTGAGATACACACCCCTGCCTATGTCCTGGGGAGGGGTTTATCAGTTCACTATGGTAACATACATCCTCACTACAGGAACCAGACAGCCATACATCCATACACACACAAACACACACACACACACACACACACACACACACACACACACACACACACACACACACACACACACAAACACACTGTGGCATTCACTATTGAATACACCTATGTCAAGCACATACAGATACCTCACATGTGTGAGATACACACCCCTGCCTATGTCCTGCTTTCTACATTGCAGTGTTTACAGATGTCTACAACAGTGTACAGGAGAGTGAGTAACAACTGAGATGTATTCCCCATCATAAGTGACATATATGGACACACATGTGACCACACATGGCAGTACTGTGATTCAAACACCTGCCTATCTCGTGATACGTATGACAGACTTACAGCAGTATTGCATGCATTACAAAGTGTACTGATGCTTCCTTTGGCAACTGTGCTGATATATGCACATGGGAGGTCTTAACTGTTACAGGTGTCAAGTGATTTACATTTGGTGACACCCTGACCACTGTCTATGTTGTGTGTGTTCCCCTTCAATTAGCAAAACCGTAGCTTAGCGGTCACACAGGTTATTGTAGGACTGCTTGTGACACACCTGTGAGCTGTCCTCAGCAAACATCCATCTGCAAAGATGCCCCACCACTTAGTTATGTCCAAACATCTGTCCAAACCTGAGGTACATCTTTCCATACTTTCAGCATATCACCATATACAGTTGTCAGTGTTGAGGCTGCATTGCAACTGCATGATGTACTAAGACACACATCACCTGCATACATCAGCAACTGCACATGCATGGTATCTGAACACACACCACTACATGTACATGTGTGTAGGCCCTACATTCCTATCATTTGGGCATGTTTGTAGGCATTGCAATTGGTGGACATGTGTAATGACATACATGACACATGGACTGTTGTATGATATGATAGGTATAATGGGTGACCAGTACAGAGGGAATATTACCTCTGTCGACATTGATATCACACCTTATGTACTGTTAGCATTCAGTAGCCATGGACCTACATTCCATGTGCATGTGTGTAATGGCTGTAGCCACCTGTCTGCACAAAGGACAACAACAACTATGGTATTTACATATATGTTGTATGTGTGTGGCATGTACATATCCAGGGCAGGTACATGTATGTCATATCCAAACATGAGGGTGTTTACTGGTGTACAGCAACAGTCATCTGTTAATGCTGTAAATAACCGAGGGCCCCTGGTATGTGTACTGCTGACCTGGTTACAGTGGTATCATTGCATTGCATAACACCTGATGCAACTGTGTCAGTACATGGGTATTCTGCACAGTTGATGTAGAGCTAGGTACAGTCCACTGGTCAAGAGTTACATGGTGTTGTACTATTATATGTCCTACCACATGTATGGATGTGTGTTGGTGGTCCGAGGGCATGGTGGTGTCTGAGGGTTACATCCTAGAATGCAGCTTTTGACACTGTGTCCTGCACCTGACTCATCTGTTATGCCTTTTGTGGGAGTACTGGTCAGTACATGTGAGTGGCCTTTATGTATGTGGGGACACCACCACCTGGAGCGGTCTGTACCTGTCTTATGACCCACATGTCTGGTTCTGACGTATATGGTGGTAGTGCTATTGTGCACTGCAGAGCCTTTAGCCAGGTGTTCCTCGCTGCACAGATGCCAGTATTCCCCATTTTCGGATCTACAGTGAGCAGCTGTGATTATGAATGCTACACATCTAGCACTGATTAGCATAAGCATACAATGCAGTTGTCCTCTAGGTGTCAGGATGTTATCCTGTGCTTAGGACATTTGCCTTGGAATGTCACTATATGGGCGAATGCAACCTAGGTTTTATCCCCACTCCCTTGAATCATGGCTGCATGTGATATGTGACAAAGGCCTGTTTACTTTCAGTCATGTCATCCCAGAATAACAAATACTGGACAACCTCATAATTACAGCAGGACATTGGCTCATTGTGTTGGTCAAGCAGTTGCCACTCCTAGCAAGACATCACTGCGAGTGGTAGTATTGTACTTGGTATAGAATGGTACATCTAAGGTGACGGACAGCAGCAGACGTGTATAAAACCGGTGTCAGATATATGTAGTGCAGCGTTCCTGCTAACAATGACAACTACTAACACCGGAGTCCATTACAATGTGTTCTTTACGTCTAACTGTAATAGCATGGCCACTGTAGCCTTCCATGTTTAGAATCAGAGTGCATCCCAAACAGCCCTGTGCTACTAAGTGTATGAGCATGCCCAGTATAACTTTGTGTAGATGAACACAAAGTGCATTCCAAACAGCCCTGTGCTACTAAGTGTGTGAGCATGCCCAATGAAACCTTGTGTCGGTTATGTGCCTCTATGTGTATGGGCATGGCCATTGTAACCCTGTATAGTGATAGTAGTCATCCATTCCACAGATGGGCATACTCCTGTTCAGGATGGATTCCTACTTTAAACACACAGGTTCACAGGTATGTACATCTTAACTGCCATCATCCCTGTTGATGCCCACATTCCTAGAAGGTTATAATGACAGCCTTGAATTGTGTAGTCTCTGTGGTGCAACTTATAACTATGTAGTATTGTAACAGTGATCTGTAGCTAGGCTGGTGTTCTGCTCCCACCGCTGGTGTGTGTGTGTCTCCGTCTGCCTGAGGACAGAATAATGCTTTTAGACTGCTCACACTCCATACAATTCCTATACCCAACTTTGGCAAGGCTGATGATGTCACCCACCTAGAAATACACCTCTGGGACGACTGTGATCCAGTAATCTTGGTAGCGCGTTCTGTAACTGTGTAATGCTGTAGTGTAATTAAGTAGTTAGGTTAGTGTTCTAATCCCAGACTTGCTAACTGTGTGTATGTGTGTGTGTGTGTGTGTGTGTGTGTGTGTGTGTGTGTGTGTGTGTGTGTGTTGTGTCTCTGTTTGCCTGAGGACAGAATAATGCGTTTAGACTGCTCACACTCCATACAAATCCTATACCCAGCTTTGGCAAGGCTGATGATATCACCCACCTAGAAATACACCTTTGGGACTAATGTGGTCCAGTAATCTCAGTAGTGTGTTCTGTAACTGTGTAATGCTGTAGTGTGTTTAACTAGTTAGGTCAGTGTTCTAATCCCAGACTTGCCAACTGTGTGTGTGTTTGTTTGTTTGTCTCCATCTGCCTGACAACTGAATAATGCTTTTAGACTACTCACACTCCATACAATTCCTATACCCACCTTTGGCAAGGCTGATGATGTCACCCACCTAGAAATACACCTCTGGGAGTGCTGTGACCCAGTAATCTCGGTAGTGCATTCTGTAACTGCATAATGCTGTAGTGTGATAAAGTAGTTAAGTCGGTGTTCTGATCCCAGACTTACGAACTGTGTGTGTTTGTTTGTCTCCATCTGCTGAGGACTGGATAATGCTTTTAGACTGCTCACACTCCATAAAATTCCTATACCCACCTTTGGCAAGGCTGATGATGTCACCCACCTAGAAATACACCTCTGGGAGTGCTGTGACCTAGTAATCTCGGTAATGCATTCTGTAACTGCGCAATGCTGTAGTGTGATAATGTAGTTAGGTCGGTGTTCTAATCCCAGACTTGCCAACTGTGTGTGTGTGTGTGTGTGTGTGTGTGTGTGTGTGTGTGTGTGTGTCTGTGTGTGCGTGTGCATATGTGTGTGTGTGTGTGTCTGCCTGCGTGAGACAATACAGTGCTTTGTTGAGTATGCACTCTCTTCACATGACCACCTTTGTCAATCCTGCTGTTGTCACCCACCTAGGAATACATCTGTAGGCGTGCTATAACCGAGTATTCGCCATAGCGCGTGCCCTAAAAGTGTATTGTTGTAGTGTGATATGGTAGGTACTGGTTGATTACAGGACATGGCAAGTGTGAGTGTTTGGCTGTCAGAGCCTGTGTAGAGGTGGCTGTGAGTGTCTAACCACTGGACATGTTGGGGAGCGGATTTTGTAGTTTTCCTATTTGGTGTCCGTCTTATGACACATTGGCCACCTCACGAGGAGTACAGCTGTCAGGCAGCCATGGGACTGTGTTGGCAAGCCATACCCCTACATCTGGTAAAAGGCCTGGTGAACAACGTATGCAACCCTACCAGTACCCGGTATATGTCCTGCACCCATGTGCCATACACAAACACACTTGCCTAGGATATCCCGCTATGTTGCTAGTACCATGAACATTGATGACAGATAGTAGGCATGGTGTGAATGTAGTGGGCTGCAGAAGACATGGCATCCTGTACAGCGGTACAATATGTACATATTTGTGGACAATGTGCCTTCACTATGTTCCCCACTGGATGCCTGCAACATATATGGTGCCATCAAATGTGATCCACAGAGGCCATACAATGATGTACACATGTGCCCTGTATGGACCAATGCCACTGACACCAGGGAATACCTGTATCATGCTATCAATGCAGGTGCAGGGTCGACCTGCTGACTATAAGCAGGTTTCACCACACCAGGCCAGTATTGGCATATTGGGGATAACAGTCTGTGTACACAACATGTGCCTGCCAAACCAGGTACACCTGTACATATCACTGTACAGTATTGTGGGACATGCATATCCCAGGCAATGTCCATGTGAAGGACTATTAAACACAGATATGGCATGCATTGCAAAGCTATGGCCATACACATTGGTGACCAGGATGTCAGGGCAGATCATGCAGTACCCATCTGTGTGGGACATTGCAGACACTACACCCCTGTACCGCACTGCACACCATTGTCTGGTGATGCGATGCCAAGGATTACCCCTCACCCAGCCTTGTACAGCCATCTTCCACAGCCAACCATTATACACCCATACAGCAATGCATACATGCATGTCAGTACTGGCACCTTGTGTCTGCATGTGGATTATGATGCTCCCAACCACAGTCACTCCCAATATAACCCTCATTTTCATACCAACAGATGTCAAACACTTTCACATTCCCTAGCTCATAGAACCTCCAGATATCCCCTGTGGTACATGTGGTCCTGTGCATTACTGCAGCGTGGCAAACTAAGTAGTTAGGTTGTGTATTTGTGGCCCTGGTAGAGAGTGTCAATGCGAGTCCATTAGAGAGTGTAGTTGTGGTGAGAATGGCATCTGTTCAAGTGGACAGCCATGTGTGCTACACCTAATGTATGTCTGCTATATCTCTGTTGCAGATGTCTCTCATCTACACACATATATGTTCTTACAGCTCAGGAGTTTGACCCCTGTACTGGTAGGCGAGTGGCAGATGATGCTTAGGGTTTAGTCTCCAAGCCCTTCTCTGATGTACTTTGCCTGTCTCTCCCACAGACTATCTGGTGGATGTGGAGGTGTACACCTCCTTAGCAACAGCATGTGTATTGTAAGTGATGGACATGATCAGGTGATGACCTCTGCACCTATTGCAGTCCTCCTCTAGCTGATTGCATGTGGAACAGCTGTGATGGTGTTCCCATAGCCATCTGCATTATAAACACCAGTACACTATCTAGGGAAACATGTTATTATCTGGCCATGACAGTCGCGGTGAGTGGTACCTGGATGTGGTGTTCTGAAACGGCATCACAGATAATGTCTGGATGTACCTCAAACATCATACACAGTTGGAAATAGCCTAAAGACAAGAGGGTGATGTGCCACACATGACTACAGCATGTAAGTGTAGCTATGGTGCATTGAGACTACTGCCTGTTTAACATGTTGTGTGTGGTAATGGCTGTTCTGCATGTTTTAATACAGACATGACAGTACCCTGTTCATGAGGGACCCCCATCTGTAGGGCCATCTGTGAACTGGTCAGTGTGTGGAACCATTTGTTTCCTGTGTTACACACTAAACACACATCTGTGCACAGCAAGAGCAAAGTGCACAGCAGGAGCATAGTGTGAGGATTGCAGACACTACATGATGATAGGGATGTGTTACTGCCATCACATCCCTGACTGGACATATGTCACATGAAACAGTGGTATGACAGACACTGTCTGGGGTTCCCAGTGACAAGCCAATAATGGGCAACTGTTCATAGCTGCGGTCACACGTCTACTACACATTGTACAATTGGCATGCAGTATATATTCATGTTTTGTGCTCCCTCTGCAAATGAATACCATCTGTTGCGTTGGGTTGATGGTGATATCTATGTATACTGTTGTAGGTAATCCTGAATGCTGTTGTCTATCACTAAAATATATGTGGGTTTAAACTACAAAACCATAGGCTGTATGGGTTGGGAGGTCCCGGCAGAACCTCCTGTCCCACATCAGCTGACCATGGCACCGGGCACCAGCACATTTGGGGCCCAGCCTTGGACCTCAACTTCTGTTGGCTCTGCACCACCTTCTGGTGGTACCACCACTGAGGATAGGGCATATGCCTCCTGGGAGCAGGACCAGACAGGAACATGTCTGCTGTTGTGGGCTCACTAAGGGGTTCCTAAGCCAGCTACACAAGCTCAAGGGTGGAGTGTCACATTTACTGGGTGATGTTGCCCTTCCTGGAAAGCCCCTAGCACTGCCTCCTTTGTAGCTGTTTAGGTGCAGTGGCGGCTGTCCATGGCTGGGGACCTCCATCCCACTATTCCCATGGGATTGTGAATGCCGATCACCCATCCCCATCCAGGTGTATCCCCCCACATGTGTCATATACCGACCCTGAATGCTGTCTTGTCTGTGAGCCTACCCTACCTATCCTCCATGGCCATACCTACTCTCCTTCCCCCACATCCAACCCTCACCCTATGGAAACATAAGGCCAATCGGCTCCTAGGACAACATCTGCCCTATACATAACTGTCCATTTCACACACATGCCCACTGGGCACATGTAACCCTTGTAATATGCATCACAACATACTCCTGTTATCCTCACTCCGATCCCTCAGGCGCACAATCCTGGCATGCACATCACTCCTAAATGGTCCAAGTACACATAATGAGGATGACACCATTGTACACACATCACTACTGGTCCCTCTATGGTTACCCCATTTACCTTTATCATGATGATGATGTTGCACACAGCACCTTGCAAAAGTACTGTTCACACATAATGATTCAACAGGTACTGTTGTGTTAATGTACATTACATGCACAGAGTGATGTATACGGCCAATATACAACTGTTTGCGTGCATGAATGACACATGTCTGTCTGATGGAGTCTTGAGATTACATAGGACAACACCACTACATAATACAGGTGTTTCCCATTTCATTCATTTGTAATGCTTTGTTGCCACATGATATGTTCCTGATCTATCTCTATATATGTATGTACCTATATGCTGGACATAAATACTCACTTATACATTTACATGATGGGATACATTCCTATACTGTTGAATGACTGCACTGTATGATATGTCTGTGGTACTGTCCATTGTATGTATATCTGCCATGGCGTATAAATCACATTAGCTGTGTGTGCAGGGTCCTGGTTCCAAGACTTGCAGAGGCCATTTATTTTGTTGCAGGGCAGAACAAGGCCATTGGATACGGAGGGAGTAAGGCACATTAAAGCAGTTGTGAGTGGGTGTGCTTGGGTCTGTGCGGTATTAAGCAATGCTAACCTCTGGTTACAGCTTCTTACACTCGGTTAGCCTCTACATTGCTTTACCAGTGTAATACTCGCATACTGGTAGCCAAACAGGCTTACACCTGCTCGCTCCCGCACTTGCAAATGCACCAACATTGGTGCTTGCATCTGACACTCACACCACTGGGTGGGAGCGAGGACCACAATATTACCTTGTGATGTCTATTACATCGGATTACATGCCTACAGTATCGGGAATGGCTGCCCATTAGGCAGTGGTATGCCGTTCAACTGTACGGAATCGGCGGCCAGTCCAGTGATTTATTCATATTATTTCTGTGTTCCTCTTACAATCTGCACCCATCTGGCTGATACATGGGAACCGAGACTCTTCAATACAGACAAGTAATTGGGTTTTTGGACCCACATTCATCGGCCAAGTCATGCCTATTATAGGGTTGCCACCTTTTCAATTGCCCAAGGTGGGACTTTTATGTAGAAATGTCAGATTTTGCAGGGCAAAACATACTCACAGCCAGTACAAAGGAAAGAACTTCACTGTTTTGCCTAAATAAAAGCTTATTCTTATAGCGTTATAGTTGCTTATTCTGTTTTTTTATAACATTTAGGTGTTTCAAATACAGAATAACTGTTTTATGCAACTATTACATAAAATATAGGAAATAATGTTGTTCTAAAATCTCAGGACATCTGCCATTTTTGCAGAACACAACTGCTTAAAGAGGGACTGTCCCTCGCAAAGTGGGACAGGTGGTAACCCTATATATATGTAGATATATATATATATATATATACATATATATATGTACATATACATATATATATATATATACGTACGCATGCATATACATCTATATGATTTAATTACTTTGATCACACTGTTGAATGACTGTGCTGTCTGCTATGTTTGTGATAACATCAAAGTTAGGTATAACTGCTGTGGCTTAGTGGTAAATCACATTGATTGTGATGTGTAGGGTCCTGGCGTTGGTCCTGGCCGATGCAGTTTATTGTGTTGCTGGGCAGAGAAAGGGCCATTGGACAAAGGGTGAGTTCAACACTTTTCAGCTGTGGATTTCCGTTTAACCGCGGATTCACATAACGCAAAAACGTTCTGCATTCTTACTGTGATACGTCACCCCAGTTCACATTTCAATGGTATTATATCATTATACAGCATAAAATTAGCAAGATATGCTTGTATACGGATTATGCATCATAAATGGTGTGTGCTGCGGTCGAACCGGCAATGTCTGCTCTAACCACTACACTATTGGTGTTTGGCTTCATTTATATGTATACGCATGGTTCATAGTTACACGAACACACACCTCAACACTTCACTAACATAGCAGGCATCCATTTTCCTGTTGGGAAAACCACACTACAACACATGCGCCATTCTCTACTGCGCTGGACCTGTGCCGCATGTTGACTCACTCAAAGTATATTCAGACCTCCCAAGCCAATAGTCCTGGCACGCAGGTTTGTATGATTGGCCGGGTGTTCATATGGTCATCTGGGTTTAGGCTTGTCAGACTGGGGACCGGGACTGCCCTGTACCCATTAGAAAGTAAGATTTAGCATGTGGACAAGGTTACTTCCACTAATAGCATCCTACCTGTGGTTAGAGATGCAGGGATTTTTACCCACCTCAGGCCAGCTTGATATGTCAGCACTAGATAATACGGGTGTTCTGCTGCTGTTTTCCTTTACATTTGTTATGAATGCTTTATTGGGCCCATGTTTGTTCTGTAGATATATATATATATATATATATATATATATATATATATATATATATATATATGTGTGTGTGTGTGTATGTTGAATGACTGTGCTGTCTGCTTTATTTGTGACAGAGTTAGGTATAACTGCCATGGCTTAGTGGTAAATCACATTGATTGTGATGTGTAGGATCCTGGCATTGGGCCTGGCTGACACGGTTTATTGTTTTGCTGGGCAGAACAAGGGCCGTTGGACAAAGGGTGAGTACAAAACTTTGCAGCTGCGGTTTTCTGTTTAACTGCCTTTTCACATCACACAAACACCTTCTGCATTCTTACTGTGATAAGTCACCCCAGTTCACATTTCAATGGTATTATATCATTATACAGCATAAATATAGCAAGATATGCTTGTATACGGATTATGAGTCATAAATGGTGTGTGCTGCAGTCGAAACGGCAATGTCTGCTCAATAGCCGGATGCTCTAACCAATACACTATTGGTGCTCTGCTTCATTTATATGTATACCCATGGTTCATAGTTACCTGAACACACGCCACAACACTTCACTAGCACAGCAGGCATCCATTTTCCTGTTGGAAAAAAAACACTACTACACATGAGCCATTCCCTACTGCTCTAGACACGTTCCGTATGTTGGCTCACTCCAAGTATATTCAGACATCCCAATCTTATAGTCCTGGGACATACGTTCATATAATGGTCAGGGTGTTCAATTAGTCTTCTGTTTTTTGGCTTATCCCATTGGTGACTGGGGCTGCCCTGTACCTGTTTGAAAGTCAGACTTAGCACGTGGACAAAGTTAGTTCCACTGTTAGCATTCTACATGTGGTTGGAGATGCAGGAGGTTTGCTCACCTCTGGGCAGCCTGATATGACAGCACTAAATATTACAGAGGGGTTCCTCTGCTGTTTCTCTTCGCATTCATTATGACTGCTTTATTGTGACCATGTTCATTCTTCATGGACATATATGTATATATATATATATATATATATATATATATATATATATATATATATATATATATATATATATCTGTCTGTACATACACATACATATACACCTACATGCTTATATACATTTCCCATACCGTTGAATGACTGCCACTTACCGTCACGCATACCTGCTTACGTCTGCTTTAAAGTACCTTAATCACCCTATATCCGACTGCCACTATTGTGGCCATCATATAAAATTAGCCCTTGCATGGCTTGGACCCGTGAACAGGAACACCATAATCACTGGTTTTACCACTAAACTATCCGTGATACATTCTGTATGGATGGTAGTTAGGATATATGACTTTACTACAGCCATTCCACAGTACTGGCAACAAATGTGACAGTCGGGTGGTGTACATATGTATAGTACATGTTACTATTCATATGTTTCTGAGAGGCATATGTATACATTTGCAAGTATACATATTTATGAAATGGACACATACTTGACAACTACTTATATGCATGTATGTGCGATGTGTAGCTATGCAAATATAAGTATGTACATTTATAGATATATGACTACATATCTGGAGTTATACATGGCCATGTATATGAACAACCACATATGAGAGGTACCTGTACTATTTGTATACAGGGGTTGTGTGCATCGTTACAATGAGAAACCTGGACGGGGTATACAATTTGTGGACATGTGCTATTTGGTAGATGGCTATGGGGAAGCTTCATGGGAACATGTGAAAGGTATAAATTCCCAATAATGCACGTGGGGAGATGTGCATCATGGTCAGGTGTTTAATCCCAGGTCGTAGGTTCTGCAGGACCGGCTAGAGGCTGAGTAGAGTTGTGGACAACTACTGCTAATGCAACTTGTGTCCAGTTGTCTAAGGGGCTGCCCATCATGTCATGCCACCAAGTCTAATCTTTAGAACTGTCCCTTATCCCATGAGGGATGGCCAAAAATTGTGCACACCAATGACTCCAATTTTTTTGGCTTTATGAAAATGATGGAGGGTTATACATGCAAGGGATACCTAGTTTACAAGCCTGAGACTGCCTAGGGTGAGACTGCCTACAAGAAATGGGTAGGGGGCACTATGTGCAGATATGGCTGTACCAAGCTAGCAGCCCGAGTATGCTTGGTTTTGGTGGACATTTAGCAAAGAGGGGGGCTGGTGTGCTGCAGAGCAGATGATGGGTATTCAATTATGTATCCAGGTGTGTTGGGGTTGGATGGCTCATTTCAGGCCACACCATTATGTAGGTGTGAGCCGGTAACATTTCTGTACATGTGTATTGCACATTTTAATGTTCATATGTTTGTGGGATTGTGTTCTGCAGTATGGCCAGTCAGGGTGTATTGCGGATGTGAATGTATGTTCTTTGGTTTCCTTTCTGATTCACCCACTGCTCCTTCGTACACCTCCAGTTCACCTATTGTACATCCAACCCAGTCTCCCCTTGGCGAATTATTACATTACCCGTCACCCACCTGCCCCATATTCCACACACACCATCCATCCCTTCTCTGGTTGATGGCCCATGGCACAGACAACAGAACACATTGCACACTCTACATATCTCTGGTACCAATATGGTTGTGAGGACATCCCTGGCATATTTGATCATCCACATGCTGTACTCCACGCACATAGGTACACGCAAATACTTATCTTTCATGACATGGTAGGTAGACCCAGGTAATACCCCTTCATCTTTGGGACATCCAGACAGGGATGACTTGGACTGTGAATGGGCAGATATTGGGCGAATGCTCTGACCATTGGTAGGGTTGCCACCTTTTCAAATGACCAGAGTGGGACATTTTCGGGACACACATCAGATTTTACAGGCTGACACATACCCATGGTCAGTACAAAGGATTGTGCTTTACTTTTATGCCTAAGTAAAAGCTTATTCTTGTAGCAGTTTAGTTGCTTATTCTGTTTCTTGTAACATTTAGGTATTTTAGATAAAGAAATAACTTTTTTATGGAACTAGTACATAAATATGGGACATAATTATGTCCTACAATCACAGGACATTTGCCATTTTTAATATTTTTGGTAAGGACACAACTGTCCAGAGAGGGACTATCCCTCAAAAAGTGGGAAAGGTGGTAACCCTAACCATTATGCAAGGCTTAGCAAAGGGCAGTGGCATGCAAACATGCTGCGTTTCACTTCCACTTGGTATAACAATCAACACTACAATGGAATACAGGCACAGGGTTTTAAATGTCATTTGTTTGAGGGACGGGGGCTCAATATTCAGCTACGTGCCTTTATGTTTACTTTTTATTTTGGGTGTTCGCGAAACTGTCTTGTATGATTTGCATACATTTCAGTATCCATGGACACTGACAGGAGTGATTACTATTAGAGGCAGGCTGTACTTGTCACCATTTTAGGTTGTGCATCTGCAGCCGACTTGCTCATGCCTCCGTGCAGCGCTTAGACATGCCCCCTGCACTCGCGCACATTTCCTATGCATGTGGATTTTGCGGCAGTGTATCTTCATTAATATGCATGTGGTGCTGCTGCGCCATCTCTAAGCCACACAGTTGGCGCAAGGCTAATGCCGTCCTTGCGCCAAGCTTCATGAATCCCAGGGATAATGTTTTAGTAAGTAAAACACCATATAAATGTCCCTACATGTCCCATACAACATAAAATGTTTTATAAATAAAACACTGTACAGATGTCCATACATGTCTGACTCAACAAAAAATGATATTTTATTAAGTAAAACACCATATACCATACAGATGTCCCTACATGTCCCACAAAAAGTACAACATATAATGTTTTATAAGGAAAACATTGTACGGATGTCCCTACATGTCCCACACAACATATAATGATGTTTAATTAAGTAAAACATCATACAGATATCCCTACATGTCCCACACAACATATAAAGTTTTAATAAGTAAAATACCATACAGATGTCCCTACATGCCCACCCAACATATGATAATGTTTTAATAAGTAAAACGTCATGCAGATGTCTGTACATGTCCCACACATGTGTTTTAATAAGTAAAACACCAAACAGATGTCCCTACATGTCCCACACAACACATAATAATGTTTTAATAAGTAAAATACCATACAGATGTCCCTATATGTCCCAAACAACATGTAATGCTGTTTGAATAAGTAAAACACCATACAGATGTCCCTACATGTCCCAGAGAACATCTAATGATGTTTTAATAAGTAAAACACCATACAGATGTCTCTACATGTCTCATACAGCATATAATGTTTTAGTAAGTAAAACACCACATAGATGTCTACACATGTCCACACAACATATAATGTTTTAATAAGTAAAACACTATACAGATGTCCCTACATGTCCCACACAACATATAATGTTTTAGTAAGTAAAACACCATACAGATGTCTCTAAATTCCCCACACAATATATGATGATGTTTAAATAAGTAAAATACCATACAGATGTCTTTACATGTCCTACATAACATATAATGTTTTAATTAAGTAAAATGCCATACAAATGTCCATACATGTCCCACACAACAAATAATGGTTTAATAAGTAAAACACCATACAGATGTCTCTACATGTCCCACACAACATATGTTATAATAAGTAAAGCATCATACAGATGTCATTATGTGTCCCACACAACATATAATGTTTTAATAAGTAAAACACCATACAGATGTCCCTACATGTCCTACAGAACATATAATGATGTTTTAAGTAAAACACCATACAAATGTCCCAACATGTCGCACACAACATATAATGTTTTAATATGTAAAACACCATACAGATGTCCCAACATGTCCCACACCACATTTAATGTTTTAATAAATAAAATACAGTACATATGTTACTAGATGAACCACACAACATATAATGATGTTTTAATAAATAAAACATCATACAGATGTACCTATCTTTATTTATTTATTTATGTATCTATTTATTTATTTCCTGGTTGATGACTGGGGTGGTCTACTGGGCTCAAACAGCCCATTTTCAGTGGAGGCCCATGTACAAATTATCCAATAATACATAGTACAAGCTCCATAATATGAAATACAATACATAGGGGAAACAGAAACAAACTAAGCAAATTTTACATACAAAATATCAAAAACTAAACAAAAGTTAAGCAGCAGCTTGGAGAAGGATGTAAAGCATATTTACTTGTTTAGTGGTTGAGAACACTAGTACAAGGTTAAATTAATACAGAGGTTTAAATCATCTAAGAATGATATAGAAGTAACATTAGCATGGATGAGTTCCTTATGCATGAATATTAGCATGAATTAAATTAATACAGAGGTTTAAAACCTCTGAGCGTGGTATAGAGGTAGCATTAGCAAGAAGGCAGTACATAGGTTTAATCAATAGTGTGAAAGGAAGAACAAACTTTGTGTGTTATAAAGTATTTATGCACCAAACAGATTAGGTAGGTGGAGTGCAATTGCCTTGCCATTTTTGGGAGAGGTAAGAATGCAGCTGGGGTTTGAAGTGTTCAGAGTTCTCAGAAATTCTTAGAGATGGAGGGAGAGAATTCCATTTTTTGGTGACGGGAAAGGATATAGTTCTGCTTTAATAACTAAAACACCATACAGATGTCCTTACATGTCCAACACAACACATGTTTTAAAAAGTAAAACACCACACAGATGTCCCTACATGTCCCACATAACATATAATGTTTTAATAATTAAAACACCATACAGATGTCCTTACATGTCCCACAAAACATATAATGTTTTAAAAAGTAAAACACCATGCAGATGTCCCTACATGTCCCACACAACATATAAGTTTTTATAAGTAAAACACTCTACAGATGTTCTTACATGTCCCACACAACATATAATGATGTTTTAATAAGTAGAACACCATAAAGATTTCCCTACATCCCCCACACAACATATAATGTTTTAATAAGTAAAATACCATACAGATGTCACTAGATGTCCCACACAGCATATAATGATGTTTTAATAAGTAAAACACCATAAATATGTCTCTACATGTGCCACACAATGCATAATGATGCTTTAATAAGTAAACACCATGCAGAAGTTTCTACATGTCCCACACAACATATAATGATGTTTTAATAAATAAAACATCATACAGATATACCTACATGTCCCACACAACATAAAATGTTTTAATAAGTAAAACACGGTACAGATGTCCCTACATGTCCCACACAACATATAATGTTTTAATAAGTAAAACACCATACAGATGTCCCTACATTTCCTACACAACATATAATGTTTTATAAGTAAAACACCATATAGATGTCCCTCACAACATGTAATGTTTTATAAGTAAAACACCATACAGATGTCCCTACATGTCCCACACAACATATAATGATGTTTTAATAAGTCAAACACCATACAGATGTCCATACATGTCCCACACAGCATATACTGTTTTAACAAGTAAAACATCACAGAGATGTCCCTACATTTCCTACACAACATATAATGTTTTAATATTTAAAACACCATACAGATGCCCTTACATGTCTCACATTACATATAATTTTTAATAAGTAAAATGCCATACAGATGTCTCTACATGTCCCACACAACATATGTTTTACTAAGTAAAATCCCACATAGATTTCCATACGTCCCACACAACACATCATTTTTTAATAAGTAAAACACCATACAGATGTCCCTACATGTCGCACACAACATATAATGTTTTAATAAGTAAAACACTATACAAAATTCCCTACGTCCCACACAACATATAATGATGTTTTAATAAGTAATCACCATAGAGATGTAACAACATGCCCCACACAACACATAATGTTTTAATAAGTAAAACACCATAGAGATGTCCCTACATTTCACACATAACATATAATGTTTTAATAAGTAAAACACTATGCAAATTTTCCTACATGTCCCACACAACATATGTTTTAATAAGTAAAATACCATACAGATATCACTTGATGTCCCACACAACATATAATATTTTAATAAGTAAAACACCATACAGATGTCCCTACATGTCCCACACAACATATGATGTTTTAATAAATAAAACACCATGCAATTGTCCCTACATATCCCACACAACATATACTGTTTAATAAGTATAACACTATACAGATGTCCCTACATGTCCAACACAACATATAATGATGTTTAATAAGTAAAACACCATACAGATGTCTCTACATGTCCCACACAACATGTAATGTTTTAATAAGTAAAACACCATACAGATATCCGTGCATGTCCCACACAACATATAATGTTTTAATAATTAAAACAACAAACAGATGTTCCCTACATGTCCCACACAACATACAACAATGTTTTAATAAGTAAAACAACATGCAGATATCCCACGTCCCACACAACATATAATGTTTTAATAAGTAAAACACCATACAGATGTCTCTACATGTCCAACAAAACATATAATAATGTTTTAATAAGTAAAACACCATACAGATGTCTCTGTGTGTTCCACAAAACCTATAATGATGTTCTAGTAAATAAAACATCATACAGATGTCTCTACATGTCCCACACAAAATATATTTTATTAATTAAAATAACATACAGATGTCCATATATGTCCTATACAACATATAATGTTTTAATAAGTAAAACACCATATAGATGTCCCTTCATGCCCCACACAACATAAAATGATGTTTTAATAAGTGAAACACCATACAGATGTACCTGCATGTCCCACACAACACATAATGTTTTAATAAGTAAAATACCATACAGATGTCTATGTTTTCAATGTCTAAGTAACACCATAAAAAAAGATGTTTTC